>NW_008824499.1:4135273-4169989 GCF_000699105.1 Pygoscelis adeliae | reverse complement strand
GAAAAGAAAGGCTGTTACAACGCACTGTGTACTGGGAAAGCTAACAGACTGCAGAGACAGTAATGCTGGAAATGCTGTCTCAGGCCAATATTTCTAAAATATAAGTACCTCATGAAAGGCAACCAAATCTTTATCTAGAAGCCTGAAATTACAGTGTTATTGGTAAATCAGGGCATCTGTGGGAGCAATAAGTGCTCATGATTTGTGAATATTTAAAACAGTCATGGAGATGCCTAAACCTGGAATTTGGTGCATAACTTTGTTTAAGCCTCAAATGCGATCAGCAGGCCACTGGCTATCTAAAGAGAAATCGTAAGACAACAGGAAGCATTAAATCAGCAGTTTTCATATAACAACTATTTTAATGAGCATCTAGAGTTAAAAAGTCACTCATCATACTTGTCCTACCCTTGTTTTCTAGAAAGCAAGTTGTCTGCAAGCCTCATGCAGAGACACAGGCTTATGGTTGGGGACCTTTGTAAAGAATGGGGAAGTTCGGGGTTAACACTGTACTGTTTATGGATCACGGTCCTGGGCAGCCTGCTCTGTGCTACCCTGCTTGAGCAGAGGGTTTGGACAAGACAGCCTCCAGAGGTCCCTTTCAACTTCAACCATTGTGTGATTCTGTGAGCTGCAGCATTTACTGTTGCATTTGAGTGGGGCTGCAGCAGTCCATAGTTTGAAGGCAGAAATGTTTATTAACACCTCTGAAGGAACAAGGTGATCCTTCTCAAAGCAAAAACAACTAATGCAAAACAAAGTCACATGCCTCCTGGGAAATGTGGCACTCAAAGTGAGTGTGACTATTCCTGATGACAAGCTGTAGGAGCAGGATTTTATCGTCTCAGAAACCTGAGGATGACAAGGAAGAGCCATATCATACAGCTGCTGGCAATATATATTTTTTCATACCCTGCATATTGCTGGAGGATTTAATGAGCATCTAGAGTTAAAAAGTCACTCATCATACTTGTCCTACCCTTGTTTTCTAGAAAGCAAGTTGTCTGCAAGCCTCATGCAGAGACACAGGCTTATGGTTGGGGACCTTTGTAAAGAATGGGGAAGTTCGGGGTTAACACTGTACTGTTTATGGATCACGGTCCTGGGCAGCCTGCTCTGTGCTACCCTGCTTGAGCAGAGGGTTTGGACAAGACAGCCTCCAGAGGTCCCTTTCAACTTCAACCATTGTGTGATTCTGTGAGCTGCAGCATTTACTGTTGCATTTGAGTGGGGCTGCAGCAGTCCATAGTTTGAAGGCAGAAATGTTTATTAACACCTCTGAAGGAACAAGGTGATCCTTCTCAAAGCAAAAACAACTAATGCAAAACAAAGTCACATGCCTCCTGGGAAATGTGGCACTCAAAGTGAGTGTGACTATTCCTGATGACAAGCTGTAGGAGCAGGATTTTATCGTCTCAGAAACCTGAGGATGACAAGGAAGAGCCATATCATACAGCTGCTGGCAATATATATTTTTTCATACCCTGCATATTGCTGGAGGAAAGTGAAACCTGATTCCAACAGCAGGCTGATTATTTCCCATGGAGTCACATGTGATGTCTCTAGTGTTATTACTCCAAAATTCACTATTAACAAAGACAGAGGAACAGAGAAAAATGCTTATTTTTTCACCACAGGCAGATGACAGTTCTGGTCCTGTTTTGATTTATATGTTGTGCTTCATTTGACTCTCAATTTCACTGGCTTGAGTCAGAAGTGACTAGAAGATACCCAATGGAGTATGAGGTCCATGGAATCTGAGTTACCACACTATGAACAAATGCCATAGAAGTACTACCGTAATGCTGATGGTGTGGCTTTAGACTTACTGATACTTATTATCCCATAATCTCAGCAGCATTAGACAGGTGAATTCTGCTGGCTCTTGTCACCTACTGAAATAGGAGCAGCACCTTATCAAATAAAATATTTTAAGTAGGGCTATCATAAGTGAAGGAAGCAGCTGCCCAATTAAAAAAAGCAAATTTGCAAATGCTATTTTCTCCCAACAATAATTGTTTCCCATTCAGATTTGCAGAAATCGCTCCTACTTAACCAATAATCTCACTACAGCTGTCATAAGCTCATTTAACCAAAAAAATAACCGTATGAGCTGAAAGAAGGGGCCCAGCTTGCAGCCACTGACATCCTGGAGGTCTGTGCAGAGAACACTGTGGGGCTACACAAACTCAGCACCCATGAGTTGCTCTGCACAGTGCATAACTCTGGGCAGAAAAGCATCTTCCGGAAGATGTGGGGAACAAAGGTATGATTTTGCTTCAGCTATAGAGGGAGCCTTACTACCAGAACTGAATACCAAGGTTGAAACTAGCCAGCCATCATTACAGTTTCAAAGATGAATGTTTTTTTTTAAACACAGTTTGAAATACCAGGCAGCCAGAGGCAGAGGACTCAAGTCCTGCTCTGTCTTTCTTCAAGTGCATGAGATACAAACAGCTTGTTCTACAGAATTGATCAATCAGTCTTGTCTAAAGCATCTTTATGCTCTGGGAGTGTTTGGTTGTCCTCTGTTGCCAAGAGGAGGTCTAGCACAGGCCTAGTTACACAAACATTAATTTCTCCAAGAAATATACTTACAGCAATGCACTTGGAGAAATGCCTCAAGTATTAAAAACCAGCTCCTAAAACGAAATCCTTATTATCTCAATATGGGTGCAAGACTAGTGAATCTAAAGGCCCATATGAAACCAATTTCATGCAATTTCGTAGCCATATATAATTGGGGGGTGTGTGTATGTGTGTATAATTGGTTTCAAATGCAGGTCACAATGGATTGACTGAAGCTTCTGGCTCTTTGTCAGTCCAGTGTATTCCACCACTGTTTGAACAACAGTTTTCTATTTAGAGGTAACTAGTAACCATCCTGCCTTTCTTGTGTTGAAAGAATGAAACCCGCTACCCTGTATCAAGGAAAAGATTAATATCTGATTTGAAGAAAAGATTTCACGTGTGCTTTGTTTATGACTGGCAGTGATTTTAAGCCACATGGTTTTTTTAATCATCTGGTAACTTTTACTTTCCTCCTTTTTAATCATTTCTGGGTGGAAGGCAAAGAAGGAAAATTTCCTCTGCTCGTATGTGCTGAAAATGCCAGTCTGTATGTGAAAAGAATACTCACGGAGAACCTCATAATCGCTAGTTTCCTATGCTAGATGCTTACTCCTTAATGAAGGGGAAACGAGTATTTCTTTAAAAACAAAGCTCTACTGATGTTGAAGTTCACAAACTCTGGTACCAGATTTTACTGCAGTACACCTCAACAAAGTAACACCCTGGAAGGTTCCAAGAGCTGGCGAAGGAACCCTGCACAGCATCTTCACAAACGATACCTGTGCAACTCCTTTTTCTTACATGAGGTTAGGAAGACCTTGGCAGTACAAGATACTTTGTCCTGGTTTCAGGAGAGAAGACTTGCGTTAAGGCCAAAGTCAAGCAGAAGCTGACTTTTCTGATGATGAAGATGGCTCCTGTATACACTTCCCTTGTGTGGGTAGACCCTGAATTACATGGCTGAGTCAGGAGGGTGCCGGTGTGCCCAGACCTGCACCATTGACTATTTCAGTAGCAACTTCTTTGAATCCAGCTTTACACTGGTCTGTATGTGAAGCTAGGAAACTCACTCACCTGTCTGATAAAGCAAAGACAAAACACCTCATGTTCCTATGCAGCATATTTTGAAACAGGGAAGTACTGACAAAGTGGAGTATTACTATTATTTTTTTGTGTGTGAGTTTGTGTGAAAAGTTCAAGCAACTTTTGAGCTTTTCAAACTGGGCCATGAAATGTTGCACAATGAACACCAGCAAGCCAAACAATTCAGGTGAGGAAAGGGAGAGACTTCTGATTTTTAGCAGTGCTTACAGATAGCCTTCAGTGAACAAACGTGGCAAAAAGTCACAAGGAAAAGAAACAGTACACAGAAAAATGTAATTGGATAAAAAAGTTACAGGAAACAATGCATACATTAAAATACTCTATGTATGCAAACCTCGCTATAGAAACTGTAAAGCTTTCTGCAGACTTTCAACCAGTAACACTTATATGAGACAGGCATTATTACAGCTGTCTTACAGATAGAAACATTAAGGTTACCACCAACATTAAGGGACCGGCCCATGAGTCACCCCATCACCCATTAGTGACAAGACTGGGGCTACAATCCTGTTCTTCTCACCCCTGTGGGCTTCTCACTCATGTTCTCATACAGCAGCCATATGACTGTTTATAAAATGACATGCCTGGTTAACAGAAGGACTATGTTGAACATTAGGAAAAACTTTCAAGAACACCTTAAAATATATAAAATTTAAAAAAAAAAGTAAAAAAAACACAGAACATTTCTGTGTGCAACTAAGTCACTACAGAGGGTCAAGGTCCAATGTATCATCTGTACATCCCAAATCTGCATCTCTTCTGTTAGAGCAACAGTGTATTTAAATACAGAATATGTTCTGGCATCAGCTGAGAAGATATTTTGGCAAATATCCTTTCATGTGTGTGAGCAGGTATGTCCATGAAAAAAAGAAGGTCCCTGGAAACCTATGTCCTCTAGAATGGACCTGTCATATCGTCTGTAACACATTACAAGAGTATCCTGTACTGGACACAAACCTACTGGGACACTGCATGTTCTCCCAGAATACAGCATCATTTATTTTTAAATAGGGAGCTGGGTTTCTCCAGCCCTCGCAATGCTGCAAAAGAATGCAAAGATAAGCACTACAGCATACCTTTAAAAAACTCTGGTGAGGAAGCAAACAATCAAAATTTAACTTTCAGCTAGGATATAAACCCTTTATGTTGCATCACTTAAGAAACACAAACAAAGGATATAAAGTTACCATCAAGTGCAGTGGTATTTTAGTTGGTCCTTTGGCAGAGATTTTCTCCCACAGACCCCTTCGCACGTACCGGACAGTAGTGCCTGCGATCTGAAACTCACCAGGAAGCTCAATTTTCCAGTCGCTGTTAATGGATCTCTTACTGGAATCTTTTAAAGCTGGAACGAATCAAACACCATGGAATGAAATGTAAGCGAATTTGTAATTCCAATATAGACTATTGAGCTTCTGTCTCAGCCCACCTGAAGTACAAGATGCAGTAGCCTTGTAACAGGTGTGAGTTTAAAGGAAAAAAAAAAAGTATAATTTTAGCTGACTCATCATAATGTTTCTAACTTGGGCATATTCTGTAATTCAGTTGATGAAGGCATTTCTGATTATATTAACATTGCTATTAAGTAACAATAACGTTATATAAACTGGTCTTGCTAAGGTTTTACTACCTAAAATTATTACGTTCTGCTTTCCAAATAAGCAACATTCTCCAGTTTCAAAACTTCGAGGCATTGTCTGTGCCGTTCCACTGCCAGAAAATGTAAAAGGAAGAAAAAAGTGTGCAGAAGGAGTTATAAAGGAAATTAAAAGGAGGGAAAGATAACTACCCACTGTCCTTGAAAAAATGCTACTAATTTAGGGTTAAATGGTAGAACTCTTCCACAGTTTGACCTATTTCAGGAGCATGTCCAAAACCCACACATACTCATGGCATATTGTTGAATTCAGTTACGTATACAGCTCTGCTTTTGCAAAGGAAAGCTTGCACAACTGTTTTTCTTTGATTTTCAGTGAAAGGAGATTTAATTTGGATTTAAAAGTAATAATAAAATATTACAGCATTGTGCTAACGAGCAAGAACCACAAAGTAGAAGTGACTGACTAGGAAAGTGCAAAACTTACTAGCCCATTTTCCTTATCCAAGCTGAGCAGAGTGCAGAGTGTAAACAGATGGCATAATTAGAGAACAATCAGTTAGAGCCATAATTCTCCCTGGAATAATCTAAATATTATTTGTCAAAGGTTACATGGGAAACATGTAGGCATGTACGTAAAATTAACATGCCTGGAGTATCTGGTATATTGGAAATTAACACTTAGATCACTTTAAGGATTATTCTCAAATCTAACTATTTAGATTTAAGTCTTAGAAAAATGGATGGTACCATAAATTTGGACACATATACCGAATTGGCAGACATGATGTAAGAATCTAATACCACAGAGTAGCTGCTTGAGTATGACCTGAAGATACTTCTGGTAAAACACTTACATACTTGCAGTGTTACCCTCTTACAGCTATTAAACTGATACTTGGGATGAAATAGTATGAGAGCACCAGTGGCTGTAAACCGAAGTCTGGTTTGCAAGGCAAGATCTGTATATTTTTATGTAGACTGCCCATCCTGAGACTGAATAAAGTCTGGCAGCAGCTGGGTTCAAAGATTCTCATTCACACAGTATACAAGGAAACCTATTCTGATCTTCAAGCATTAACGTAAAATTCATAGATCATTTATCTCTAAACTCTCCTTCCAAATGTAGCAAGACAACTCTGCATTTTTTTTTAGTTTCCAAGCAGAACCAGCTTTTGAAACTGTATTTTCCTAAACTTTCTTTGAGAAAAAGATCAATCAAATCTCTGTGTTTATACATATGTGAAGATTTGCAAGTGCAAAATAAAACTGTTCCTGAGTTTGCGTGTGCTCCGTAATGCAAACATCGAACAAGTTAACATTCAGCTGTCACAGTTATAAAGAGAAGTCAAGCTACAAAGCAGATACTGGTCAGTGGACAGAATGTGAACTTGGCAGATCAGCTTAATACCCCCTTGTGCTCAAGCCTGGAGGGCAGAATATTCCAACCTGCAAGCACTACCTACAGGCACAATTTAGAGTAGCCCTTAGGTTGTTCTAAATTACTCCGGAGACTTTTTTGCAAGTTAAAAAAACTGGACAGGCATTATAAAGCTCCAGCATCAGAAATAAGCAGAGCTTATGGTCAGAATACTTCCTGATGCCTTCTTTGCTCTCAAAAGGCAGAAGCAGGTGAGATGCGATCTACCCCTGGGTTTGATGCAAACCAGGCCACAAATAAAAAACATCAGCAGGCAAGGAACAGCCTGCCACAGCCACCCTCCTTTCAGAGTCCAAGAGCTGGACACACATGCATAAGGTCAGATACTGTAGGACTACATCCGTCTTGTCAGAAAGTGCCTCTATGCATCAGTAAGGACAACGAAGAAAGCTCTACTGCAGAAGGAAGCCCTGTAAGATTAATAATAGTAAGAAAAGATACTTGGAGTAACATGTCCTTTCTTCCAGCATAACCTATTGCACCAGCATCACTGATATCCTTCAAACACTGAAAGACAACTCAGGCCATAAGGACATCACATTACTGTTGACTCGTCAGCGCAAGATGATTTAGGGATTTATGTGTTTTCTACATTAGAATGGAAGCACAGTTATTCAGATGTCTGTGTGATGCATTGAGGGAAGAGAAAATTGGCAGATCCTGTTCTAACAGAAAGTACCAGGCCCCTTTGTGGAGATCCACGCACCATGATCAAATTTGCCCTGACATCAGACAGAATAGCCCACGTGTTACTGGGCTTCCTTAGTTCAAGGTTAACTGTGTCTTTTGGCTAAGCCTTTAACAAGATGTTTTCTTAACCTCCAGCATTTCATGCCTATTTTATTCCCTTCCAGTAAAAAACACAACCTTGGCTTTCACTTAACTGAGTGTGTTGCAAGAAGGTAAGAGGAGCTGATTTAAAGCCTTTTCAAGTCAACAGGAAAATCTCCCATTGTCATCTCTTTGGATCAAGTCCCCATAGCCAGCAAACTCTTCTAGGTGTGCTTAGGCTATATATAATTGCCTAACACACTTAGGAGACAAAGAACTTCTTGTCAACTGCACAACACAGCTGACTTACCAGTTAGGTCTAATTTACTGTGGGAGTGTTTGTAGTGATACTGGGCTATTCTTACATAGATTTTCCTTTTATTCGAGTTGGCCACGTCTAATGCCTTTTATGTAGCTATTACAATGAAGGCTCCCTCAAGAAATGAAGGGCCAGCTCATCCCTTCCTCAAATGAGGTTTAAGAGGAAGGAAATCCCTGTTAGATTTCTCTTCAGGGGGTTTCCTGAAAAACTGTTTTATTTGGCTCAACAGGACAAGTGCCTGGCTCCACAGATCCCAGAGGGTCTGCCGAAGGTAAGAGGAGATACCTGAAGTGATTCCAGCACAGGGCACCATCTCACAGTGGAAACCTATTTTTAGACTATTCCACGTACAGTGCACAGACATGCTTTCAGGCACCTGGGAACCTCTATGTTGTTAAAATGGTCCCTAGCATACCTTATGGCCCAGGTCAACTTGAATTCGCCCAAACAACTCCCAGCGTGGCTCAGGATCCAGGACTTTCCAGGGTGCCTTTCGAATAAGCAGTACACAGGCAGCCCCCCTTCACTGGTGGCTGAGAACCCATACACAAGATGCTCCATGACCACTGACCTCAGTGCCCAGGAATATTTCAGGGCACGTTCAATTTACCAACTGAGCATCATTTGTAGTGCCTAACCTCTGGGGAAGTCTGGAGCAGGTGGAGGTTGCAATGTCCTCTGCGTCTGTGTGTGCCTTTCTGAGGATCTGCATCCTGGGGAGTTACTGAAGAAAGGTGGAACGTCCTTCTGTCTGTAGCACAAAACCTTCCTGACAGCTCCCATGGTCCCATTAGAGGCTCCAAAATCAGGGTGAAGGGAAACTGCAGCTATGGTTTCCCCAGGAGGAGTGGGATGTATGTGGGGGAATGTTTTTTCTGAGGAAAGTTCTCTTTGGCACATAGACTAGGGCTATGATGATGTCCTGGTATTTGCATGCAACAGCAGTATAACTCTGTCTGCGGCTTACTTCTCTTCCTGCTTTGTTCCTCGATCTACAAAGTACCTTCTGCAAACTTCAGACAGAATTCTGAAGCAGGACTGCTTTGCTCTGCCAAAGCCTAGTGGCTTCCAGGCAGATCAAAGCAGCCATCACACTGGCCTTGAGGAGCCGTGAACATGACTAATCAAAGCTGTGGATGAGATAAAACGACCTCCATGCAGTATGGCTCACTAGTAAAGATATCACGGTACATGCTCAAAACAGTGTATAAGAGCTTGAATGACTAAAACTATGCTTTGGTTCCAGCTCACCATCAAAGGAAGATAGCTCGCTGATGAAAAACAAAATGTTTCATCTTTGTGGACCTCTTTTCTGGGAAAGGTTTCATTTTGATTGCTGCAGGCGCTGCTCCCTTAGTGACTGAGGAGACGGAGAGTTTGGAAACAGCCCTGTTCCCAAAGGTGCTCCTTGAGGATTGCAGGAATTACACTGGAGACTCAGCAGAGTATTTGGGCCAAAGTGTTTTTGCCACTGTTTGTCTTCATTGCACGCAAGTGCCCCATCAGTAGGGATCAATGCTGCAGCTATAAAACTCCCATGTCTCTTAGACACAGGGTACTGCTTTTTCTCCAATGGCTTTTGTCACACACAGCTCTTGCAGGCCTGGCTCTGCCTAGCCCCAGAGGTGATAGTACTAAGTTCAGTGGAGTGAATAGGGCCTTTTGCTCTTATTGAATGCTGTGCTTTTCATCCAAGCATTGCTGAAGCACTTTGCAAGACAGCAAGTATCTTTACTGCCATTTTAGAGAATAAGCAAAGCATGCAACAAAGAACACTTTCCCAACCTCCCCAAGAGCTCAGTGGCAGGAGCTGAGGAGACCGGGATATACGCAGTCTTCTCTGACAAAACTTGTCTGACTGTGGTGGAAAAGTCCAAACAGGAAAGCAGCTGTGAGCCCTTTTTGTTCTCTTAAATCAGTTCTCACTGATTTAAGCTAGCACCCATAGGATTTTTTCTGCCGTGGACAGCTGGCTGCAGTTCTCCCGGGACCCTATGCCTCAAATAGGGTAGCAAAGCACAGCTTTCTCTTCTCCCCACTGTGGGTGCATTTTAGGCAGTAGCAAGAATCCACTATTACATCTCTAAGCTTCTTCTGGCTCAAAGTTGTACAGTAGAAGAGCAAAAGAAAAAGGAACCCCAGCAACAACCCGTAACTTCTTTTTTTCTTGTTGGCTGGAAGACAGGAACTGACCAATCTATTTCTAAACCTGGCATCTAGTCAGACCTTTATTTCCACCTTGGGTCCCTCCAGCTTGCTTCCCAGCCTGTGGACACAAACTGCCGAGGCATTTCCTGTTCAAGGTGGTTTTTAAGCGTTACAGCCAGCCAAGGCAGCCAGCGTGGGTTGCCTGTAGGTGGAGGGAAATTCTTCAGGCACTGCTCCCAGCACATGGAATAATGATTCCAAATTATGCTGGGCTCATTTCCAAAGTGCTGTACCCGGTTCTGAGTGGAAATAGGACCTGATTGGACTCAACTTTTTCAGTGTAATTGAAATAGAAAATCCTTCCATACTCAGACCTGGATTTACAATGCATTATGAGGCCTATCAGAGTGATTGGATTTTGTTTTCTTGGTCATCTTTTTTGTCCTATTGGAACACTCCTGCTGCTATTCTTCAGCTTAGGTTAGCAAGACATTGGGTATCTTTTCTTTGTGTCCAGTGTTCCTTGAAAGAGAAAACCCTGGAAAGCTTAGAGAGGTTCTCCTGGCTCCTGACCATGAACCAAAGAGCTAAAAGCATTCAGAAGCTTTAAAATAGCCAGATTTTTATCTATCTTTATGTGATGCACACAGGGCCAAGTCCTGCCCTCAAATATACACAATCCTAATCTTCACCACCCAGTGGGGAAATATCTGCTTTAGTCAAGGTTATGTGGTCACAATGAAGGGCAGTCGCTAGCTCCACATAAGACTCTCCGTGCTGCAGCTATCTGCCAAAGCCCAAGCCCCGGACAAATACCCTGTGCAAATCCCACCAAGACAAACAAAAAGGCTGGCTTCCAGAAGGCAGAGTATTTGCAAAACCCAAGGAAACACTGGCTCTCATTGTTCCACCAGTGCTTTGCTATGTCAAACATCTTACGTGTAGGCGTAATCCTCTCCTAGCAAGCTGTCCGCAGTATTAGTGGAAATACTAGCAGTAGTGATATGTGCTTCCTACCAAGAAGTGGCACAAATGCCAATGCTTTTGACCTAAGGGCAGCTGAATGACATGATTTGCCCTCTTTTTTTCCCCTGAATCTGGAATGAAAGACAGAGAACAAAAGCATCTTTCCCAGTGATATTGCCAACTTTGGCAGCATTTCAAGACAGAAAACCAATGGCACTAGACCAGAAATCCTAAGACACAATCACTATGTAAATGTTTTCAGCGGCATCCTATAACCCAGTACTGGATATTAATGTCTCTTTTTGGCTGTGGAGGTGGAGGGTTATAAGCAAAAGACATGGAAATCAGAAACAAAGGGTCCTAGTCTGAGCTTTGCTACTGACTCCCTGCATAGCCATGAGCAAGCTGCAACACCTCAGTTTCCCCTTCTGCAAAACAGAGAGCAACAAGCTTCATAATCATCTCAGAGTTCCTACCACAGGCTTGATAGATCTCTGGAAGCAATTCCATCTTTCAGAGCGCTTTTCTATCCTTGCAGTGTCTCCGCTCTGAGAAGCTCACTTTGAGACAATCAGAACATGCACAAGTGAAAACAGTACCTAATATCTCCCAGGCTAAGGGACAGCTGGAACATGCATCTGTTCCAACCACTGCAATGAGAATATCAGCATGTGGAAGGGCTGAAACACTGTTTGTGTTGTGAAAGGACAAGAATCGTGTTAATGAGCTCATCAACAGCAAGAAGAGCTTAGATTTGACAGTGCAGGGACCTATAAGCTGCAAGAAGAAAGAAGGACGTTTGGGATTTTCTCCTATCCTTTTGTTTTCCCACATAGCATAAAGAACTTAAGAGAGACAGAAGAATTCCCCCATTTATGTGTGGCCATGCAGCTCTGAGCGTGCAAAGGATGTTTCAATGTGCTGGGTGTTCTTTTGGGCCTTGGCCAATTTTCCTTCAACTCCCTGCTCTGCCACAGGCTTCCTGTGTGAATTCAGGGCAATGGGGCATTAGCATTTCTATGACTTGGTCTCCCTAGAAGTAGATGGGAGATAAAGCATCTATTGCACAGCAATGACACACCTAACATTGGAGAGAAGAGGCAGAAGACCAGGCTGACAGACGTATATTGTAGCTGACTGGTCACATTTTACAAATACCCTTCCAATCTTCAATCTAAGCGATTAGTAACTGGACAACAAATTCGTTGACAGACTCTGCCCTACAACAACCTCACATACAAATCTGACCCACCACCCACGTCTAAAACTTTGTTTCCAACAGGGAAAAGAGAAGAGGAAGCCTGTTCCCCTCAAAAGGAATGCAGAAGTAGAAACGAGAGAGGATTAAACAAATTGTTTGGCCTGAGAAAATAGAGGCAAGTGGACTAGAGGCTGCAGCTAGCCCACCTAAGAGTGCAGGATCAGGTCTTGGACACAACATCAAGTGAAAACCTGCTGCTACGGGAAATGGTGCAGGCAACCTCATGGTCAGGTTATTGAGGGATATCAGCTGCCCTGCCCTGCCTCTGCTCCAGTCTGAGCTGGACGCCTTCCTATCTGTATCTCTGCCATTCCTTTCTCTAAAGGCACTGTTCTCTTTCCCACTCCCTCCCAAAGTGGTGTCTGCTCCTGGCAGCTATGTTCAACCCAGTGCCAAGTTCTGTTTGGGAACTCTTCTGTCTATATAAAAGTATTCTCTGGTCCTTTCAGGTTGCACAGGGCCTGTAAGTGTCACATACTATCACATCAAGCAAACATCATGAAACCAAGCCACGAAAGCAGAGAGAGATTGCAGCAAGAATGAAATCAACAGCCACCTCTTGGCAACAACAAACCTGTCATCTTACAGGTCATTTAGAGAAGGGTCATTTTAACAGAAAACAGAGCTGAGTTTTGAATCAAAACATTTTTTTCTTTTGCCTTTTTACCCAGAAAACTGTGAGCAGGTTTGTCCTCAACCACTCTGATCCGCCGGGCACCTGCAGGGATCACAGCTGCTTCGATGTAACCTATGGCAACAAAAGAGCAGATGGATGAGAGCATGCCACAGCCAGCCAGAGGCATCAATCATTCAGTATCTCACCATGAAAAAATCAACTCCTGCCCAGGTTGGGGAATGGGTGGGAAACACTTCAAGTGAGATCCCTGTGTTGGCAGCCAAGTTTCACTGCTGTGACATGCATGGTTATGACTAATATTTCAGCCTGAGAAGAGGGAGAGAAATGCACGTATGCTGCTTAATTGCGACTTAAGGCTTGTGCTTGGGCCTAATTAGATTTGCTCTCTTCGAATCACCCTGGCTCTCCCATGGTACTGACACGGATGAGGACTGTTCCTGAGCTGATGCAAAGTGTCCTGTCAGGAGCAACACTGAACATCACAGTACAGATACCTGTGATTTGAAATGAAGTTTCCAACAGATGCTGCTGCTTTCCCCTCTGAAAAAAACCCTGCTCGAGGCTGTGATCAGTATCAGAAAGGACTCACTTCCACAAAACATTTTGATGATGTTTTTTTACAACTGGGGGAAAAAAATTTGTTTTCACTTACACTTCAGCTTTATACAGAAATTCTGGAGGATATAATGGTAACGGTCTCCTTGCATTGGGCTGCTAAACAGAATTCCACAGCTCAGATTTAATGCAACAATAGAGCTGAAAGTTTCTCAAGGACTGACCATCAGTGACCTCTAAACGCTGCCAGCAGATGCACATGCCAAATTAGACCATCTGAGCGTCTGACACGGTAGGGAAGTTTTTACAGCACCCCATCATATTTTTATAGAATTCTCTTGGTTTTCATCTTTCTGAAACTCTCTTGGCCTTTTCATGCTTTCTTCAACAGCCAGCAATACAATACAATTATACCACTTTTGACTAACAGAATAACAGTAGTAATTAGGAGCTACAAGGAAATGTAGCCTATTTTCCCCCACCACAGAGCCATGTGGAGTTATGGACTTGTTCCATGGGGTGGAAGTGGTGCCTTTAAACTATAAAGCTGAGGAACATTAGGGCCCATTTCAAAGGTCTGGGAGCCAGGCAGAGTTTTTCCACTGGCCTCACTGGACTCTGAATCAGGCCCCGGTAAATGACACTAATCTCATCACAATGGTGACTTGATTCCTTCTAATTGGCCACCCAGTTTACTTTGCAGTGTATAACTTGGCACCTCTTTTGGGTTACTGCTCTCCCCTTTCTTTTAGATGTTAAGTAGCTTATCCTGTATGTTCCCTCATCCCTTTTTTTGCTTTAAAGGGCTGTGTGAAACTGTTCTGTATCAGCCCTGCCTTTATGGAAATCAAGGGCAGTCTAGAGCAATGGGTTGGAGAAGTGCTGGCATAAGGAACAGTGACTCCTCTAGCATTCAGCAATGTTTGGGGAGCTATTTTAGGGGTAAGTGCAGCTGAATGGCCGTGCTTCTGCTACATTGATACGAGGGCCCTCAAAGGAGGATGCTGACAGCCTCATGCATCTCAGGACTAAGTGATTCTGTTACCATTAAGACATGGAGTGAGACAGATGGGGATTTTGGGTCTCAGCCTGCGGATTCATTTCCACCTGTCTGAATCAGCAGAGTGCCCAGCCCCTTTGTTGTGCTATGAATACGGCTTGAGCTCTTGGGTTTCATGAGGTGCATTGGGTGGATAGCTGGTCGGGGCTAGACACACTCCCTCTCTCCCTGATCATTGTATCTGAATGACACTTTCCCTTTGACCCTTCAGCTCAGTTCTTTTTGCACTTGTTTCTCCTTACTCAGGATATCTCAGAAACAGTCAGTCATCCCTTGCAGGAAAAACAGAAAGAGGGAGAGCAGAGCTGCAAACCATGTCTGCGTACAGAAGCCAGAGCAGTCGCTCTCCCATCGCTGTTACAGAGTGGGTTTCACTGGGAAAAATCATTACTTCCAGGGTCTTTTTTTTTAAGGCAATAGTGAAATCTGTTATGAAATCAAAGCAAACAGATGTTGGATTTTGTTCTAGACATCGCCAGGAGTTGGTTTTTCATCAGCTGAGATACCCAATTACAGTCAAAACAGAGTGTTTCAGAAATCAAACATCCTCACTGCACCCCATGCATCTGCATATAGACCCAACTGACAATTACCACCAGACATAAGCACACAGCAAAGGTGTGATTAATGACAGTCCGTCATGGGGAAATAGACCCTATGACACACCTGAATACCCCTGTTAGGAAGCCAGTTTGGAACATGCCCAAGTTTCAGGTAATTTAACGTACCTACTGGGGGACTATTTACTTATTTATTTTTTAAAATCACATGCTGGATACAAATGCCCAGAGCTAAATCATGCAGGCGTTGGATACAAAGTTACACTGAATTTAGTGGAAAGCCAGTCACTAACTTCAGTGAACTTCGGATCTGTCCCCTGACCTAGCAGCAGCCAGGAGTGTGTCACACTGCTCTAGAGGTGAGCGAGCTGTGGAGCCATGCTTGAGGTTCAGCTAGTGCCATAAATGTGCTCTCATTTCATCACTGTGCCATGAGAGAAACACCACGTGGAAAAGTTGACTTTTATGTCACTTTTTACAATGGTAAATAGTGGAGCGTAAGCTATTAATAGCGTATTAGTTCTGGAGACTGTTTAGTTTGGTCTTATACCAGATTTTTCTCCTCATGTAATTTCTAATCCTGATTGATGGCTTTGGGGGGTTGTATTCACAGCTCCTGAATAAGAAGAAACATACCGTGCTAACTCACTGAGATCATGTGGCACAAACCTGACTGCTGACCTTCACTCTTCTGTTAGTGAACTGCGAGCCACTTTGCAGTTGTATGGATCTGACCTGTCCTTTCAGAGATGAAGCAGAATTCTTGGGCATGTCCCACCAGGAGTGTCTTGACACTCTCATTCATGATTTCCAGCAATATTGTGTGAGTTAGTGGTCAAATCCTATTGCAAACAGACTATATAACATCCATGCAAATTTGCCACAGGTACAAACTCAGATCGCTACCACCACTCCAGTCTGGTCCTTAGAGCTAATATGAGGCTTCTGGTCACAGAATATTCCTGATCTTTGAGATAACTGCACCAGAAAACACCTCCATTGTTTTCCAGGCACATTTTATTAAGCAAACTGTAACTGCAGATTGCCAGAAAGATTATCAAGTGTCAGCTAGTAAGACCAAAAAAAGTCTCAGAGTTGGCCCTGAGTCAAGGACTCTCAAAGATCTGTTAGGTCTTAGGATAATTGTCTGCAATGCAGGGATTTGCAAGGTTGGGCTTAAAGTTCTGCTTTAAATGAGGAACTGGTTAAAGACTGATGAGATTTGGCAACTATCAGGCAGTATTTCTAGTAATTTCACCCATAAATCAGCCTGTTAAGATGAAGCTTTGAAAGTACAACAGGAGAACTTCATTATTTGATAATTTATAGTGCTGTATGTAGTATACTCCACCTTGGGAACAGTTACTTTGGCATGCACCAATCTTTCTGGATAATTTGCATTACATCAGTGTCTCAGGAATGTAAGACTGTGATTGAAGCAAATCCTAGATACAAATTATATGGTGTAACTCGTATTAGGAGAGACACCAGAACAAAGAGGTGGCTTTGTCATCAAGGAGATTAATACGTGAACAGTGGCTACTGTATCTTCATTTAAATGCTGGAGAGATTTGCAAGAGGAAAGCAGCTCACACAGGAAAATC
Organism: Pygoscelis adeliae; assembly: GCF_000699105.1. Classification (NCBI taxonomy): domain Eukaryota; kingdom Metazoa; phylum Chordata; class Aves; order Sphenisciformes; family Spheniscidae; genus Pygoscelis; species Pygoscelis adeliae. The sequence goes on along the minus strand of NW_008824499.1, from coordinate 4,153,392 downwards.
TATTGTTAGCCATTGTTATTATTGCCAGAAAGAACAGAAAGTTTAGTGTGAACTTCAGAATGTCACTGATCTACTGCAAAACTGTTCTCCTGGTTCACATTGCAATGAAAGACGGACTCCGAGGTAAAGGAATAATTATCCCATGGCTGAAAGTACTGGTCTCTGGGCACTGTACCTTCATGTCTTATCCCTGTGCACACATGAAAATTAGGTGTGAGAAAGTCAACAGTGCTCATCCCATTATCAAACTTCCCAAAAGTGCTTTGAACAAAGATCTCAAGGTAGAAGCCAAGGAAATCAGACTGCCTTGCCCACCTGCTGGTCATGGCCAGCACAGCTTCCTTAATATTTTAGGGATAAGTACCAGCTGGGCATCTCAGTTTCTATGACCCTTCCCACCTTGCAACTTTTGCTGAGTGCTAGTTGTTGCAGTGGAGTGGAAATATGCCCAGTGGTAACTGCATGTCCATTTTCTGAAGAGTTGTGATGATTCTCACTTGCTATTATCTTGAGAGTAATTCCTCCATCGGCACCTGTCCCCTTCCAGCCATGGGATAGCTCATCGGAAGAAAATCATTTCACTGGGGAGCCATGGATAGATTTCAAAGCCTCCTACTATTGCTGTGAAGTTGGTTGCCAGGATTTCTAACTTGCATGTTCTGCTTAAACCCTTATAAGACATCCCACAGTCAGCCCTATGGCTCTATTTTTTCATCATTTAGATGTACACCCTATTGTCAAAAAAAGTTTCTTGTGTTGGCTAAAGATGCTCCTAGCCAGCACTACAGCACCGCTGTTCAAATATCCTTTCTTTCTTTTAAATATGTGCTGGACAAGTAACATCATACACAATAAAAAGCCTGCTTTTTCACCATCTTAAAAATTGCTAGCAAAGAAACACTCTTCATTTCCCAAAATGATAGTTAAAACAACTGGCATATCTCACCTTATTATGTTCTGCCATTAAAAAAATCCAAATATCTGTGGTCCTTCTTTTGAATCACAAGCAAAGGGCAGCAATGAAAATCTTGATATGGCTGAGAAAATTCCAGAGAGACAGATGCAGGTCTCACTCTCAATACAGGTCTCTGAGCGTTACAGGCACAGCCTTGGAGTCTGGACAGAAGTTGTCAGTGATAAATCAGCTACCCAACAGATACGAGCCAAAGAACTGTCCTTTATTTCTAGGCCCCCTGTACAGTGGCAGGGAGACAGAGATGGACTTCAGAACAAGTCTGTGTTTGTTTCTGAAAAATTATTTTGTAGAAATAGGTACAGGGCATGCTGCCAGTCAGAAGTAAACCTCAGTCTAAACAGTGCATTCAGTTGGCCTACTGAAGGTAGCCAGCTGCACACAAGTGTATGTGAAGTTTAGCATCACAAATAAAGGCTTTTGACCTCCTGCCCAAAAGAGAAATGGAATCCATTTATAGCTGGATCAGCCTGGATCATAGGTGGCAAGATCTGAACTGCTGGACTTCCTATAAGGCACTTTGAATGTTCCCCCACCATGCCCCACCAGGGTGGCAGAACCTCATCTGTGACACTAAGGCTGAAAAAAAAAGAAATAGGCCTGGTTCTTTTTACTTAGTTAGTGAAAATTTGGCTTGCTCTCATGCAGATAGGTTTTCTAAAAGGAAAGGATCTGTACTTGATACCTTTGACAAACCAAGCTAAATAGTAAAAGGACTTGAAGTTTATCCATGGCTTTTGATACCAATCTCCCCATCTAATCCAACCAAAAGAAGACAAAGAACCAACACCAAAGGATGTCACCAACACCCACTGACACTGCAAACAGCATTCAAGTATCTTACACGAGAAACACTTGGGAATAGCCTTTGCCTTTGCCATCACACATGTCGAAACCTTCTTACAATGACTATTGGTTACTAAGAAACAGAAAGGAGTTGGCATGGGTTTAGTTCAGTTAATAGGGCTTGACAACATAATTTGCAATCACAGGACATATAGGGACCAATCTCGCAGTCAATGGACTCCCACGTGCAGAGCAGCTGAGGATCTGGCCCAAAGGTTGCAGCTGCAATTCCCAAAACAGATACCACTCCAAAACAATCAATGTCTTGATATTTGAAGTCTATTCTCTTCTGAAATAATAAATCAGCATACTTGACTCAGTGTGTTGGCCTTGACTTGGATCGCAGCAAGTTTGTAGGGATTTGCCACTGGTGTGTGCTATCATTTACATATCCAAACCCTGAATCTGTTACTGCAGTCATATTGTGTATTCTTCTTTGTCCCAACCTTTGTCAGATTTTTGTACATATTTGCTTAAATGTCAGTTTAAAGAAAAAAGGCCAATTTCTTTCTTGAGTAACCTCATGTTCACTTGTGATACCTCAGACCCAACCCTGGAGCTTTGCCTGCTGCATGAGATTCAGTAAGTTAACCTGAGGACCTGATTCTGAGAAACAGCAGTATATGAATAGAAATTGATGGGAGTAACCCACAATGCATAAAATGTTTGCAGAATTGGGCCTGGGAATCACAAGTGAAACCAACAAGTCTGTTTTCAGTGTCCAACATAAAAGAAATCCAAAAGCAGGAAAACATGAACAGTGAACAATTAAAAGACTGTAAATATTCTTTCAATTTTAGTAGGCTAGGATGCTCATTAGAAGAGCATAATTTAAAAAAATAAAAAGCAAAGATTATTTTGTTTGGCATATCACGGACGTCACTTTTTAAAACGATTCCCACACAAAATTTAATTCCCTTTAAAATTAGTAAATCAAAACATCTAATAAATGTTTATGAGATTATAATTGTAAAAACAATTATAGATTATGTGAGATGGATAACGGTGGAAACATTGCATTGACAAAGCAACATTTTGACAGGTTTGCGCTTCTGAGATGATCAGCAAAGAATAAGGATCAATAAATGCTTGAACACTGACCACGATTCAGTCAGCCATCTCTTCTTATTAGGTTACAGGGTGCTGGGGGTGAAAGCCTCCCGTAGTGTCCTGGCAGCCAGGCAACCAGTTAAGGCTGAAACTGTTCTGTTCGTACAGCCTTGTAAAGTTACCACCTTCAAGCAGTGTGTCTAGTTGGAAACGGGTGCAACCTCCTGGCAGCGACCCAGAAATTTCTTACTTATCCGCACAAGATGTTTCGTAGTCTCATTGGAAAAGATAAAAGATAGTTACTCTTCAGGAGCAATTAAGAAGTTCATGAACAGCTACAAAATCCACTACAGAAATGGAGAATAGTTTTTTTCCAACGGAAATGAGAAACTTTTCCCACCATTTGCATCAAATGCAAATGCCTTGACATAAGTAGGTGGAAAATAACTGGGACAAAAGAGTCAAAGGCAATAATGCAGGAAATCATTCAACATTAGGCCAAAGGTTGGCCTAGCAATGCAACAGCACAAATGTGCTCCAGAAAGATGTGGTGGAGTTGGAAATCCTACCTGCATCTCAGAGGAGGTGACAGATCACAGCTGGCTCCACAGATAAGGAGGAGAAAGGTGCAGAGGAAGAGGTTGATGAACAAAATCAGAGCCTCAGACTTCAGTGCTGAGAGCTTGATTCACGGAAGCGGTTAAGCACTGGTGCTGCTTTAGTAATTAAACAGAATTGAAGTGTGTGCTTAAAGGGAATCTTTATGTGCTTTGCTGAACTCAGTCCTGGAGTAGCATGTGTTGAATGTATTTCTCCACACAGAAATGGCAATTCTGTATTCCCTGAATGTGAAATAATTTTTTCTGGACAATTCCTTCCTCTTGGAGCAGCTTGCAAGTCCTGAATCTGGCTTTCCCTCCCTTTGCCTGATTAGGATGTGTGATAGTGGGTTTCTCAGAAGCGCAATACAGAAACTCTGGAACAAAGACTAATTCAAACACCAAGCTGTATATACATTAATGTTTAACAAGACAGGGGAAAGTCTTAAGGCTGACTGGAAGCTCTTGTATCCTATACTGGATACTATTGCTGGCAGGGAATCAGTAAAAATATTCAGAGGGGAGTGCTGTTTCATTTAGCTGAGATATCCTGATTATAACATGAATCATCTGCAACATGCAACATGCATCATTCTGAGCTCTCAAAGAGCTCAAAGATGGTGCTGAAATCAGACTTCCCTCATACTGGAAAAGATACTGTGATTTTTGTCTCTTATTTAAAATCAACAGCACCGGTAGCATTCAAAATGAGAAACACGACTTCATTCCGAATTTCAGACAGAGGTATTGGCTGGTATGCAGACAACTGAATAAGAAGCAGACAGGATATCACATTTGAATTGAGTTGGGTTTTGTTTTGTGTTTCTTATGTGTTTACTAGAGCAGATGAGTCCAATGCTATCCGAGAAGAAGAGCTATTACTACCACTGTTTAACTCTCCTCAAGCAGTTAAGAGAACCTCCACTCCACTAAAATGCTGCTGAGGGTTACTCACCCATCCCCTTGGTGTGGTTGAAGTCGCCTTTCACCACTTTACAGGTTTTGCCATCACCACTGCAGATTCCACAGCGATCCTCTTTGGCAGCTGAGCCAATGATTCCATCGCAGCCAATTTTCTAATGACAACAACCAGAGGTCCCCATTATTTTGTTTGCAAGGTTAAAGTATCTCTAAACATTGAGGTCAAGACTAAGATAGACATCTGACTGAAAACCTGAACGGGAAGAGAATACTGTGAATCAGCGGAGCACTCATTTGGAATGGTGTTGAGTTGGTTATTCAGCAACCCCCTTCTCTAACACTAAGAGCATGAACTTTGATTCAGAAGATTTAACTGAAGAAAGTTTCACAAACACTAGTTATTCCAGATATCATCATAGATTTCATACTAACCCACTCCAACATCCTTCAAACACAACAGATTAAAACGTTCTGTGTTTGTATAGCAATTTCCACCTGAGGAGCTCAAAGACATCCCAGAGAAATGGACCACTACTGTGATACTTCGTTTAGAGAAAAATGTGACTTCCTTAAATGAAAATTATCCAAAGTAACCAGAATCCTGGTCACAGCCTTTCAACACACAAAACTTCAGAGTGCTGTTACAAGTTCCAGTGCTGTTCACTGAACGAGCTCTGCTTCAGATCGAGATCTTAACAAGGATTGTAACATTCAGTTCTGATTACACTTTTGCAATACCTGGAAAAAGCCCTCATTAATCAAATAGCTCAAGATACCTGCAATGCAAAAGTACTTCAATGGAAGCAGGTCAGGTTCATATCTGGCCAATCCGTACCATAAGATTACTTACACAATTATGAAATTTTCCATATGCTTGCACTGTATTAAGCTTAGTCACTCAACTGTAAAAAAAATAATCTAACAATTTCACCTAAAGCTTAATTTTAAATGGTATTTTCATAATTTTCTATACCTACCTAAACTTTTTCCAGCAAAAATCTGCAGCTTTGCTTCCATAGACAGGTATTACTAGAATAGTCACAGTATTTTTCCTGTAGCTATAGAGATTGTCATGGTAATCTTCCTTATTCACAAACCATTTACAGGTTATGATGGTGACCATTGCACATTTGCAGACCTTGAGGTTTGTCTTATTGTCATTAGTCCACGTAAATTGTTTTCTGTCCATGTAAGACCCTCAAAATAATCAGCAATTATTACTCTTAAAACATAAATTTCTACTGAAATAAAAGTTGTCATTATGCAAGTTATTAGCAGAGATTCTACTCGTAAAAATAAGCTGAGGATTTATTCTCTGTAGATAAACAGTTTCTTGGCAAATGAGTTAGCAGGACTGTCACTAATAATACTTATTTGAATAAGGCTGTTGGGTCTCTCCCTTCCTTGCCTTCGTATAATAAAGCCAGAGGAAAGTTGGAGAGATATCTTAGGGAACAATCAAAACAACAAACATTCTGAAAAATAGGGTAAGCAGGGAAATATTAAGAGAACTTGGGCTGTTTATCTGAGACTGTCTGTGTGTAAGCAATGTGATTTGGACCTGAACTCAAACGTTCCCCTTGTTTCAGAAGACACTGGCCACTGCCTAAGTCCAGATGTATTACAGGGATTAAAGATTGCCAGCAATCAGATGTGTTCTGATGCAGTGTTTGTCTGGGTAAATCATTAGAGACAGACACATGCTGAGAAAGGATGATCATTCTAAACACATACAAGGGAAATGCTGCTCATTAACTAGAACAGCATGTAAGTTGGTGGACGAGAACGACAGGAAAAAAACTGTATAAATGGGAGTTAAAGAAAGGTAGGAAGAAGACTATGGAGTTTCTGGCAGTTGTAATTCTCAAGTCTAAACTTCACACCCATGTCCAACAAATAATTTTGGGATATTGAATGTGATTCTGCCCCCAAAACAGAAGGATGTCCCAGCAGTTCTCCTTCCAGGAAAATAAATATGATTTATTAATGGGGTTGCTGAAAGGCAGCTGGAAATATATGTCTGCCTGCCACCCTGCTGAGATACTGGAAAGGCTGCATTTAATTTAAGACTCTAGTGCTATCTTTTATTGTACTGCATTGTTATTAGCACTATGTGAGCACACAGATGCATAAAGGGAATATAATGAGTGTTGAACCACGCTTATTCCCAGTGCTACATGAGGAGTCTGTAGGACTATAACGGAGGCAGGCAAAGAATGGGGAGTTAGCAATCACATGCTTTGCATTTACGCTGTAGTTTCCCAGATAATGTAAACCAGTGCAAGCCAGCAAAGCCTCTGAAAGAATAAATCCCCCCTCTTCTGACACTGGGGTTCAAGACAAGCCATTTCCTCCCACATTTACTAGGTTACTGACACACTTTGACTTTAGAGACCCTCTCTGAAGGCATGAAAAGAGCACCCACGGAATCCATAAATATACCTCCCAAAACCTTTGCTGTTTTTTACCTTCCATCTTCACCCTAATTCCCTGTGAGCGGAGGAACTGGGAATGGCCCTTGCAGCCTTCCCTTCAATGGCACCATCCCTCCCATCCACAGGGCAGACTTTCCCTTCGATCCAGGGCTTGAGGATTAAAGCCCCCATCAGATTTGGGCCAGGAAATGGCTTCTTACAAAGGAAAATCTTTAAGAGAATAAAACAGTTTTCTTTCTTGGCTTCAGGATGAAAATTGGTGTGTTCTTGCTACGTTATGGGGAAAAAATACCTTGGAAGCACTTTACTCTTGTCTACATAAACATTAGAGCCCATATCCCCCTCCCCAAGCCTTCCAATCATTTCCAAAGTAAAAGTGTATTTAATAACAGTACATAATGAAACAGCTTTTGTTAAGATTTGACAATGGACTCCAAAAGCTGCAAAGTCATTTAGAAACACATTACAGTGACCACCTCGGTCACTCAGATCCTTTGAAAACTCCCCACATTGAAAATACTGCCACTCTTAAAACAAGCGCAAAGGGGAAGAGACAGGGCTGGAAGGGCGAGGAAGCAAAACACAGTGAGCATCACCCTTCCCGGGAGGAGAGTATCTGCCAGCCGTCCTTGGACTGTTAATTGAGAGATATGGCCAGCTTTCTCCAAGGTGAGAAAGCCCCTAAGATTCCAGCACTGGGGGCGAGAAGCTTACGCCTGAGCCCCACCAGACCGGGGGAAAGATCTATCAAGTCTATACATCATCAGCTTCTCACTGACATCATGCTGTATGCTATATGTATTATACTGTCAATCGTTAGAATAGATAGAGCTGTCCTCAACCTGCAGAAAGCTTTCAAAAAAGTGAGGGCTTAATTAACTGTATGCAAAGGGAAAATCCCAAGTTTTACTGCTCAAAAGTCAAGTTTTCACAGTGCAGAAACAATTCCTTAAAACCCAAATAGTTCAAGGGAGTTATTTGATCTTTACCATCTCTAACTTGTTTTGTGCTGCTTCCTGTACAGTCCAGCATACCAACCAAGGTAAGGTGATTTTTTTAATTAAGAAGCAGAAAGAGAGAAGCTTTACATTCTGAAGAAAGATCTTGTAAATAACATCTTGTGTGTTTTCTGACCCAAGAGTTAGCCTGCAGGTGAGCAGACTGAGTCTGTGGACCAGTCCATCCAGCGATAGCTGGATACTTTCAGTTCCATCAGTCTTGAATGGACTGGTGAGAAGGGAAGCAGTTTTGTATTCTTACCAAGATGATCCATTAAGGAGTGAGCAGGACACTTGGAGCTCGTCTGTGTTCAGAAGGAACAATAGAAAGTAAAAAGCCAGCCTGGTGTAACCACCATCTGTTTAGTAGTCTGTGGGAGCATTCGCCACTGTCAGCCCTGATCTTGGAATCTTGGAGCTTCCCTGTACCAACCAACATGGACTTGGACAGTGATGTCCATAACTTTGGCAAAGGGACTGCTGTTGACACCACCCAGGAGTTCCACCTCCTGCCTGTACTAGCTGTTGAAAGCCTGCAGTGCTGCAGTACTGCTATTAAAGCATCAACTGGACAAAGAGGAAGCGGATTTTAACCAAAGCCAGTCCCTTGCCCATATTTAAACATGGGAGTGTTGGCAAGAAACTTAAAGATAGTCTTTTGGGGCTTCAAGTCCTCAGCATGGACAGTCACAACTATATCCACAGGTTTCTTAATGATCTTCAACCCAGGCAGTCTCCTACTCTGACACCATGTTTTGGAACTCTCCATTGACCTTTAAATTGGCAGGTAACTGCGCGTTCGCTGAGCCAAAGGCCTGAAATTCATTCTCTCAGAGCTGATATCTCAGTCCACCCTTCCTTCTCTCTCTCCCCCTTCTTCTCATTTTTATAATTAAACATGTGAAAATACTGCTTGTTGGGTGGTATTTCCAGCTTCAGTCATTGCTGGCTCCAGCATAGGAAAACTCCTCTTCTCTTCTGAATACACATCATTTGGATTCTTCCGTGTGAACTATTTTCTGTATTGCTTGGATATTTTTTAATGATGTTTTTATTTGTATTTTCAATGGCTGTGCAAGAGCTCAATTGATACAGCCTGCGTGAGTATGTTTTGCTACATAAACACAATTATTTTTGTTATATACATCCACCCTGTGTAAGAAATGACATTGTAGGCTCACAGAATTGTAATGCTTCCCATATGCTGAACTAACTAGCTGTCTCAATGGATCAAATATAAATATTGATGCAGCATGTGCCATTTTACAAATTAATCATGTACAGAGCATGCTGGTTATGACAGATTCATCTACACTGCCAATTTTTTGTCCATAATATCCAGTGCCCATTGATACCCCCAGGGATGGACCACATGAAACAGGAATGTACATATGTGAGCAACTGACATTCAGATCTGAGGGTAAGAGAATTCTTATTTCTTTGTTTTAAACACGACTGCCCTTGTGGAGGATTATGGGTGTCTGTCAGGATTTGTACAGGAGGGTGAGCCTAGATCCCTAATCAAGCAGATCATCTGTAAGTTACTTCTCTTTCTTTTCCACAACAAATTTTGTGTGATGGATTGGAGTCCATGTAGAAGCTAGTTCAGCAAATATCCTCCTGTCATTTCCTGAGCTTTCAGATTTTATCTGAATCAGAGCAGTTCTGCTGGGACAGGAAATATACACTGCCTATTTTAAATTAGCACTATCTTATCTGCATTAGATACGCAATTACCCTTGCCCATTGATTTTGTGTTTAGATCCCTTAGCAGTTCATGGGGATGCTAGATACAATTATTCTTGATAACCACTTTTTCTCATATAGAGCTTGAAAGTTATGTGTCAAAACCCCCTTGTTCTGGCAGCAGAGCAGGCTATATGAGCAAACATGCAAATAATACAAAGCCTTTTCCCATCCCAGGAACTCCTTTGCTTCTGTTCTTTGTGTTGCTTTCTGTAGCTGCCCCTTTCTGATCCTTCCAAACCAGCTTCATCTGAATTGACACCTCTCACCTGATTCCACCCTGCCTCTGCCCTGGTTTGTACAAATGCCAACAGGCTGCAGATACCGGAGGATTTTATATCAAGTGCCTATTCTTTAAAAGATGTATCTATCATGTCAGTCTGGATTTGAAAATAATCTATATTTATCAGTATACGATATATCTGTAGCCTCCCTTCCAGTCGATTCTTGGCTGCTCAAGCCACAAGCGAAATCTAAAGCCTCCAAGGTAGATAACACAATTAATTGTCTATTATATGCTCTCCATGGGTTAACATAGAAGAAAAACAGGGGGAAACAGCATGATTTTTTTTTCATATCCCACTGTAAAGTACACTAAAAAAGTAGTAAGATACCAACAAAGTCTTGTTTTTTGTCGCTATGCCTTACTCACCAAAAGCCCCAATACTCTTTTTAAGTCTCAGATTACATGGCTACAGACCCAGCAATTGAAAAAAAGGCAATTATACAACAGGTTTCTGTAGTTCAAACAATCCTTCTAGATTTTGTGCACATACAGTAAATAATGTATCAAAGTACAGTGCTAAGCCAAGTTGTTGTATGGAGACAAGTTACCCAGTCTGGAACATCTTGTACCACAGTTTGTAATGCAGGAATATGAATAATACATGGAAAATACTCAAGTGAGGAGGCAAAGCCAGAACTGCATGAATCAGTCAAATGTAAGTAGCGGGTACTGAGTACATAGAAAACTGTTTGCCAGCAAGAGGTCCAGTAGACAACTGCAATTTATCCTCTGCCACCTGTGTCCCTCTCCTGACACTCTGCCTATCCAATTTGCAAAAACTATTTTTGAAAATGTGTCCATTTTCAAATTTGTGCTCCCCTTTCATGCTGTATGAAAATCGCTTTTGAAAGAAGGTCTTTCTATAATATTTTTGTTGTGCCACGACAGCCTAATGTGTGGCTTGTCATCATTGAATGTATTGTGGATTCACCAGCAAGTTAAAAGTAGTTGTGACGTGACAAAACATTCATGAGAAAACTGTAGATAGAGCCAAAACATCTTCATCTCTTAAATTGCTAAATCACAGCAAAGACTGCCCTTGATCTCCACCCCAGTTCCAGTATACAGGAGGTCCCTCTTTTCAAAGAGACCTTAGATTACATCCTGACGTACAATCTGTAGTCTCCACTGGAAAGTTCTCATGCTATCATGAGTCTCAGACTAATCCTCCTTTGAGAAAAGCCAGCACAAAGTCATGCATGTCATAACAGTCAGCTGAGCAGCTTGTCTTCTCCCCACACCACTGCTGTGTGACATCTGACACCTTTTTTAGCTCTACTTCTGCCAGCAGTTTTCTATTAACATCAGCAGCACAAACAGAGTGAAGAACTGTAAGAGGTTAGAAAGTGCACGGCTTCCATGAATGTTGACTCATGAAACACACACCGAACAGTCTTGAGGGAAAACAAAACCCTCAGGCAATCCTCTCTCTGAAAGCCACTTGCCACCTGAAGAGAAATACGAGAAGATAAAAGCAATCCGGGCTGCAGGTTGCACTGCCCTACCCCATCTTCACCATGACTGCAATGTCCATGCTAGAGAAAGGAAACTGGAAGCAGACAAGACAGAGAGCCTGCAAAACCTGGATGAGCAGTCACCCTCCTAAGATGCATCAGACTGCTCTTGTTCTCCAGCCTGCTACAGATTTTCTGCCTCTGAAAAATCTCAGGAGAAAAGAAATTCTCCTTGCTAGAAGACTATGTGCATTTCAAGAAGAAAAGGTCAAAGACCTATATGCATATTGAACAAGGCATCCGATTTGCCCAGAAAATGGTAAGGATAAGTGCATTTGTTGTTACTCTACAATGTTTCTTCTAAAGGCATGACTTTATAACACTCCCTTCAATTTTTGAGACCAACTCCTGAAGCTCTTAGCTTTTATTTTGTCCTCATTCTGGCAAACTTCTATCATTATCAAGAAGGAAAAGTTCAGCCTCAAAACCAACTCTAATAAACAAGGACAGGACAAAACTGAATGAAGACCTTATGATTTGTCTCAAAGACAAGAAGTAAGATTATAAAAAGTCTAGATGGCTTAGGAACCCCTATGCTAAATTTAGGGCTGACTTTGCTCTCTGGTGCTTCTATGCATGACCAAAGTATTAACCACTCTAGCTGCCTTCAGGTGTAAGTGATAAATACAGGGATGCTGCTGCTTATGATGATTTTGCTTCAGGGATAGTGAGGATAAAACCAAAAGCCTTCATGCACACTGTTTAGATTGGAACTCAGCTCATGGCTTTAAAATGAAACTGTAATAAGTTCACAAAGTACAATTGAAGGAAAACTCTCCTCCCTTAGTGCCAAAATGCAATTACGGTATTTTGAGGCTTCAAAGAATCTGTTCCTACTTCCCTTCTCAAAAGCCCTGTCTCCTTGCAAGAACAGCTTTTTTCTTTGCCATGTTCATCTACATTGATTCATCATGCAACAACGATGCATGAGTTTAATTTAGGAGCATCTACTGCTGAAGGGAAAAGAGCTATTACATTTCCTGGACTAGATGTTCACAGGCAATGGTTACTGCTAATTTGTCTGTTACACTGGCAATGTGTCATTCCTGCCTTTGAGAGCCTTTAACTAGAAGGATTACACAAGAAAATAAATAACAGTAATACCACCCTCTGATTTCAGCACTTATTCTCTTCTCCAGGCCCCCTGCAATGCTTGTTGCCAGGCTTTGTCTACACTGGGTAAAGAAATAAGGAGAAGAGTAATTAAATAAATATGTCGATTAAATTGGTTTAATAGGCAGCTAGTTAGACAAGTATCTGCGGCAAATGGGGTACACAGTCACATATGGCAATTCTCAGCACTAAACTGCATATAAGGCAGAAGAGTATTATAAATGAGTTCACAAGGCTTTCAAATCTGCTCGGCTTGAATTGATCATTTTGCATTTTCTCTCAGCCAGATGCAAATGGACTGAATGTTCTGCAGCTGTCATCACCTCTCTGCACAGTTAAAGGCAGTTGCCCCCGACTTAGAGTCCAAAGCTCTGTGCTCATAAAGGTTTTCATTTGGAAGAGAGCTGGCTACTGCTCCTCACTGGAAGAAGAAAACGTACATTGCCATAATGTCTGATTTACCATTTGTGGCTGATCTGTATGTTTGGAGCAGTAACGCTGGCCAGCCCACCATAATGGTCAATGGCACACAGCTGGAGGTGCACAGCTGGCCTTACTATGAAAGGTTATTAATGGCTTTTTTAGTTTTTTCAGATACAGCTGAAAACAGGGAAAAATTAAGTAACTTGGGATGCACCATGAACCTGGCTCTACGCAAAGCACTTTGTATTAAAGAGCATATAAAGAATCAAACTCATGCTGGCTCCCCAGCAACTTGCTGTTCAGATTCTTCATCTGAATAAATTAGAAGGACTGAATTAAACACACCTCTTCAGCAGCATTTGGCAGGAAACAGTGGGAAGTGTCTCCTGCAGCAGTGCAAAATTCAATCCAGACAAAGATTTTTCACTTATCTTGTCACATTGCTATTAGTAAAGCTGCATTATGCCCCCAAAGCCTCTCTTATAGCCAGGTGAATATTGTGTTCATCTCTCTCCCTGCCTGGAAGGCTCAAAGCAATAAAAATTGGTAGTTCTTAATCACTGCTCACAGAAATCAGAAATAATGCCAAATTTGGTGTGCCTTGTGCCCTCCAGGGCAAACCAGCATATCTCCAGTGAAGTTAGTGGAAGTAAAGGGCGATGCTAGAAAGCTGTTCTGGTGGATACAACCGGCTGGTTAATACGGAAAAGAGGAACTCCTAGCATAGGATACAAATCTAGATGAGGATAGACTTAGAAGAAGAACTGCCAGGAAGAATCCAGGGCTGGCAAGGTTGCAATAGCCAACTCGACTGCCTTTCACATCACTAATGTGTGTGCAGTGAACTTTGAACACATGCTACGTGATTAGGAGAGAGAAAAACCACTAAGTGTCTGCCTTGTCATAGTGTCCGTGACAAACGACTTGAATCCAACTGCAACACATTGCTAGGAGCATCCATTCCGAATGACTTCCTGTAATTTATAATCTTTAAATAAACATTTTCTTCTCTCCCTTCCCTTGTCCAAACTTTAAATCTCCAGTTAGTATGGGTCTACACAACTCAACTAAATTTTCAAGGAATCTGAAATACCAGCTCTAAGAGATGGCCTCCCTAAGCATTCAATGTGCTGTGTTACAAACTGTCTCACTGCCCAGCAAACCACGAAGAGCTCCCACACCTAATTTTGGTTCCATATGTAATTTGGCTAGAGAGAAATAATCATCATTGCAATGGTTATAGGCCATCACACCTTCACTCCAGGAAAAGGGAATCTATTGGACTAGATGACCTTTAAAGGTCCCTTCCAACCCAAACTATTCTATGATTCCATAAAAGGGAATCAAATCCAAAGACTCTTGAACAGAGTCCTCTTCATTTCTATTCTTGACTTGTCTGACCAGAGACAGAAGGAAACAAGCATGTTCAGGGTTTGGCCAGTCCATCCAGGGACAACCAAGAGGACATCATTGATTGTCCCACTGCGGTACAGCAGAAGGAAGCCTACCCTACATTCTCTCTGGTTTGCTCTTTATGTGACCCAAGCAAGACAATGCAGATGAGAGGCAAAAGAAAACTCACTTGGGCTGTGCTCTGGGCTGCAGGATCTGCTCCTTTAAACCTATATCCTCTATTGTATGGAGCTTTAAAACCTAGTTTGTGGGAGGAAGGGAACCTTTTCTTACTGCAAGGGAAACAGGCCTTTCAAACAGTTTTGATGGGACCCTACTGACTCACCTTGGCATTATATAGTAATACAGTCAACAAAAATCACACAGGGGAAGCTACTGGCTCATGCAGCTGCAGGAGCCAAGGAGCAACTGGTATTGAAAAGCTTCCTCAATATTTCTAGGCAGGAACCAGGTAGTCCTGAAAAGCATCATGATGCTGGCAATGTAACACTTCTAACAGGCTAGTGACAATTTGTAATCCAGTTTGCAGCATCAGTATTTTTTCAGTGATTCCTCTAATAGCCAAAATGGAGCAGTTAAGCAAGCCAGATTTCCACTCCCATCTGCTCCGCTCACAGAAGTCCTTTCCCACCCAAGCCATTTGATGACTACACACAAGCAAATGTGATCATTGAACATTCCCAGCTGTTCAGTAATAATCTCAAACCTCGGGCATTTATCGTAGTTCTCAGACCAAGACACAGGGCTGTGGAGTGCTTGCAATGGGTCTGACAAAACAGGGTTGCCCTCTCACCTCAGAGACAGCCTCCCAGCCACCCACATGGATGCCTGTTCTTCTAGGATACACACAGCTGCCCCAGACTACACATAACAAAAATAAAACAAGAGAAAGTTACTCCACCTGGCACTTGCCATGTACACAGAGGTCGGTCTCGTAAGGCCCACATGGAGTACCATCGAGGACTCTGTCTGTCACCAGCACAGGGGAATCCTTCCCCAATGGAGAGCAGAAGAGCTCACATGGCTTATCTGGAAAAAGAAATAAAAAAGCAACTGCCTTTTGAGGCAATGGTGATGCAATCTCTACATGAATGGATTTGGAAAGGTCTATCTGTTGATATTCTCATCTTTGAAGGAACACGAGCCTTTCAATTTAGGCCTGTCATTTCCCTACTTTAAAATATCAATATTCAAAGGGTTACATTGATGAGACTGGTCTTTTAAACACAGAAAACCATTTAGTCAGCACACTTCTATGTATCTGTTTGTGAACGGAAGATGTTTGTTACAGGGAACATTCAGCAGCCTGATATGAATGACCAAGTCACTGTGTGAGCGTCTCAGACAAACTCAGGCTACAGCCAGTGATTTAAGAAGAACAAGTTCTCCAGTCCATTTCTACTCTTGATGGACTGACTTCTTGCATCAGTTTGCCAGTAAGAACCTTGAATACATAAATTTAAAGCATTCTTGTATACGTATTACCTACTATTTCCTTAAACTGATATTTGCGGTCCTACAAACATTTCTGTCAGCAAACTATGCTGCTAGAACATCTAGAGAACCCCCAACTTAATTTGAAATACAACAGTAGAGAAAAGTTGCATTTTTCATCCATGCTAATGGCAATTGTTATATATTTAGACCTCACTTTGGAAAAGCTACTATTGTGTTTAGCTAGAGAAGGAGTCAAGCAAAAAAGCTTTTTCAAAGATTTGTATTATTAACTGGCAGCACACAGCAGATGTCAGGGTTTGCTGACTGCATTTGCCATATATTTAAGTAACAGATATTTAGGCAATGTAATGTTTTTCCTTTGGAGCTGACTCTGCTACTCACGGACTTCATCCAAGGAAGAACCTATTGACATTCAAATGGAAACATGTTTTGTTCTGCATAGTCGAGTACCTCCACTCATCAGGCATAAGAGAGAAGGTTTGCCAATACATTAAGCTAAGTGGCATAGGCCTTTTCTAAGTTTCCAATGCAATCAAAAACCTGCAATCAGCTCCCACCTCACTAATACATGTAAGTAGAGTTCAAGCAAAGTGGAGATTAGCTCAAGGTTGATTAGGATCTGTGTCTACTTAAATGCTTCTGAGTGTGGTGCTTCGATATGCTGAAAAAAGGTACTGGAAAACATCGCATGGGTGCTCTAACACGCTCCAAGAAACAGTGACGCTGAGATGTGAAGCTGAGCTGCCCTCTGTCCATCTGTCTTACTCGACAGAGGAACTACAGGCATGCCCTGTGGATGTTCAAACTCCCTGCCTCGTGTCTGATGCAAAGCAAATTCACAGAGGCTGGACTTTGATTTCACTTGCAGAGTGAACAGAGGAGCTGGGAAAGGTGTTGAAAGAGCAGCTTGTGCAGGAAACCGCTAGTCTGACCGCCTCTGGGCAGCCTCCCTTTCTGCGGCTGCGAGATCTGCAACAGGGCAGGAGAGGTTTCTAATTTGCATTCATGGAAACTGAGGCAACATGGCTCTGGTGAGTGAGGCTTTGCTAGGTAGCAGGAACAATATTGGCTATTATCTTTTAGCACTAGCTTGTTCGGTCTTCAGGTGGCCAAAAAATGACATATTCCCTTTCTGTGGCTGAATGAAGTTCCCACTGCAATATGCTACTAATTCTGGCAGCACTGATCAGAGAAGATCACTGAATCATGCATCTTTTTTTTCTTTCCTCTCCTATTTACAGTACCCTCAGCAACCCCTGGTTCCTGATTGGAAATGGAGAAAGAAGTGAAACAGCCCACCCCTGGAAAAAACTGGGAGAGTTTTCTGTGACTGAAATTAGTCAGGGAAGTAGCTCTGCATTGTGCGTTCATCCAGCAAAACTATTTGGGGAGGGGCGCAGAGGGGAACAAGCAAAACCAGCCTGTCTCCTGGGGCATCTGAAGGAATTGTGCTCTTGGAGGGTCTGCTGTGGGAACTGAAATGCTGTCTGTACGCTTGTCCTGGCGTCAGACCTAATTTGTCAGTGCTAGCACAGGAAAGGGCTTATCCAATGTCTGGTCTTCTGGTATCAGTTCCAACACCACCCTCCTCTGTTCAAGCATGTCTTTAAGATGACCAGATGAAACTAGCCTTGTCTGTTTTTCAGCAGAGTGCAGCGGAAGATGTTTGTTCCTGCAGAAAGGACATTATTACAATCCTTTTTCATATCCCCCCAACATCTGGTTGAATAGTAGATGAACTATCCAGCAAAGGAATCATTAAAGGAACGTAAGTAGGATAGGCAATCATGCTGAAATGCCCAGAATTGACACACATCAAAAATGTCCCAGGGAATCCTTTTTTTCAGTTCCAAATTAATTTGAACTTTCTAATGTTTAAACTCCCATTCCTAAATACCTGCCTGTTCAGACTGGGAATCAAGTTAAGGCACCTCTCCCAGAGCATTACAAAAAGATGAGGAAAGAACTGACAGCTCTGTATCTTCTGATAAGAAGGCTAAAAGAACAGCAGGGCAGCACCAAGAACAACTAATTCTAATTAGTCTTTCAGCTGTAGCTAAGGGGAACATACTGTAGCCTTCTCACCAACAAATGGGAGTCTTGCAGATGAAATTAAGATGAGTTGAGAAGCTGTAGTGAAAGAACAGCAAGGAATTACACAGTAAGATGAAAAAAATTACCATCAACGATGACCGCTGTCAGGAGGCTTTTCTTCTTGTTGGTGTATCTGTCATGGGCCTGGCACTGCTGGTCCCTGAAGCTTGGCACACCTTTAGGGCAGGGTAAGTTCTCACACACAGTGTGCTCCACGCTGGCTCCCCGACAGTTCTTCCCGCCTGGCCCC
>NW_008824499.1:4115949-4135205 GCF_000699105.1 Pygoscelis adeliae | reverse complement strand
CACAGGCACACCTTCGCCTAATTTTCCCTGTCCAAGGCAATTCTTGAAATAGCAGGAAGGATCCTTCCTCTCAGATGTTCCTTGTTGGAAGGCAAATCCTGCTCTCAGCACCTCTGACAGAAAATTATTCATTCAAGCTCCATTCTGGATCTATAATTGGCTTATCATAACAGATGCTCTGGAGTACTTCAGAAGCATGTTCTTTTGTAGTATCCCATACACAGATCAATAAATACGAGCTGCCTGCACATTGCACACCTCAGATAAGAGGTAATCCAAAATGCTATTCACCTGTGGGACCTAAGCAGCCTTCTTAGAAGATACAGAGTGTTTAACTGTTTGTATTCTGGTCATGAACCAAGGGATGTGACTAATTTTGCACTGCTGACCTAAATTTCTTCTTTGACTTCAACAGCAATTCATTGCTGTCCTAACCTATTTTCAGATGGAGCAGGCAAACGACTGAGAAAAGCAGAGTGTGTGTGTGTGTGTGTGTGTGTGTGTGTACACCAGCAGTTTCAGAACAGGACTTGAAGTAGGGCACTCCCAAACTTTGGGTTCTGCCATGACATCAGGCCTGAGCTCTGACTAACTTTTCCTGTGACTTGGGACAAGTTTCTTAACTGATGGTGGTTTGTGAGGGTTAGGCTTTGGAAGGTGCACTAAGCATGACACCTAAAGTCTAAGTATTATTTATATTTGCACAGTCAGGCAGTTCAGAAGATAATTTGTGGTTCCATCACAAATACCAAAGTTAACTATTTATATTCTTAATGGGGAACCTAGATGCACCATGGTGACGTTACTGTGCCCAGGATCACACCAAATACCCAAGGCAGAGGCAGGCAACCCAAAATGTTTCACCTTTCTCTTCCCACCATTTGCTTTGTCCCCTGCCTCAAACACTCTTAACAATGGGGACACAGCAAATGTCTCTTCAGCACATGTCCTCTAAGGTTCTATCTTCAGCAGTTTGAAACAAAAATAACATAGAAGTAGCTATAACCTGTACTGTAAGTAGGATGTCCAGAAACAAATCTGTGCAGCAGATAATCTCCATCCATGAAAACCATGCCATTTTACACATTTGTTTTTTAAACATGCAGGAAAGGTCACTAATCCAACATCAGGATTAAGCACTTACAAAATCTATTTATTCTTATTTATGATTCCCCAGAGGAGAAGGAAAACTCAAGCTCTCAACAATAGCCTGTATTTTCTTTGCAAAACAAACCAAACCAAAACACAAACAAAAAACTGAAGTAAGCAAAAGCCTTAGCCATCCTAACAGGTAACACTGACACTGTCCTGAATTTGTCACATACCTATCTCCCTAGCTGTAATCAGCAAAGATGGATAAAGTCATGTTCTTACTTTTCTTTAACAGATGCAACTCCAGCCAAATTCAGTTTTTAGTAGTATGCCAGTTCATTCCAACAGCTTCTTCCCCCCTCCCTCCCAGAAGAGCAATGAGCATCAGGTTATATCACTCAGCTAATTCGAAACCAAGGCCCTCATGGTATATGATTTATTTGTGTCAGTGGTCCTAGCAAGAGTTGCCCTGTTCATTTACGTGCTGGCTATAGGACTGCGTCTTTGACTTCCTAGCTGTGCTGGACTTGATGAATTCAGCATTTGGTGCAACAGAAACATTTGATTCTGCATAGAAGAGCTTTATGCCAAATTTCAACCTAGATCAAATTTTTACAGTAGCTCCATTAATCCCAGAAAGTTTTTTGGTTTTTTTTTTAATGGAAATGCTGATCTCCAGTGACACTAATGTCACAGAGAGACACCAGAAGAATAGCCTGGACAAACGCCTGCTTGCACTGCTAACACCTCTTTTCTGTCATGGACACGTGCAAGGCAGCAGATATCCTAAGACTGATGCAGAAATCTTCTGGGAGGATTGTGTCTGCCGCCTTAGACTGGATGAGACAGACACTCAGTCCAGATGACTAGAAGCATGTCACAGGCTTCTTCCCACATGAACCCTGCACTCACATAAAAACATCAGATACACAGACTTTGGTTTCAGCACCATCTCTTTGGCTACAGCAAAAGAGATGTAGCCATTGAACGTAAGTGACTGCATGTTTGTGTGTACATGCACAGGAAAAAAAAACAAACAAAAAAGAATGCAGCCAGAATACACAAAGAGTAACAGAGCGCTCTCTCGAGAGCAGGGTATCAAGCTGATAGCCATGGAGCAGGAGAGACAGCAGGACTACTATTTACTGTGCTCATCAGCAGTTGCTTTGGCTTTAAGCTTAAGATGTCATTGACTTGTGAGGGGCTTTCTACGAGTTTGCCAATGCAGACTGGAAGCAAGCAGCTCTCACTGTTGGTAATAATGGTCACTGGCAATACTAAAGTAATAGCCAAGTCCATTAGGAGACAGAGTCTTCCTGAGCACCCACCACTCCCAGTCAGTGGGAGCTGCAGAAACATAGTGCCTTTTGGCCTGCACTCCTCTGCTCGGCCTTTCAGCAGCCTGACCTGTCTTCCCTTTCTAATTAAAGAGTAAAATGAACTGCCTCCTCCTGATGTAGGTTCTCCCAAAATTAAAGAGTTGGATGCACTCATCGCATCAGCCACAAAACAACAGAGCATCCTACAGATCTCGGGATGTTTCTACTCCCAGTAATCCAACAAAAAAAATATACCCAACAAGACTTCCCACCTCAGCTCCCCTCTGTCCAACAGCATCATACTTTATTTGGTAGTATGTTACTGCTTTCTACTAGACTAACTCTGGTTAAACACTAGCAGAATATACAGTGTCTATTCAAGGGGTTCGGGAACAAGCAGAAAAACAGGCACGGACAGGCAGTCAGACAAATGGACAAGACGTAGCTCTGTCATGCTGATTACGTTCTGCATATGCAGAATTACTGACAGTAATCTTTTACTTAACTGACCTCTGTAATAGTATTTCAGTATTACAGGCCTCTTGGCACATTAAACAGGATACTGAGGGTTTTCATCATGCAAGATGAAGAAAAACTATGACAGTCACTCTCTCTAGTCTCCCACAAATGGTTACCTAGCACTTGTTCATATACTTTTCTTTTCCTGCCTCACTCCATTCTTGTGGCTTCATCCTTGTGTCCCTTTCACTTTTCCAAATGCTGAGGCCAAGACTTTGGCCATCATCTCTATCAGATTCTGCAAAAGAATCTGAAGGGAAAGATCCCTGTAATCCCAGGTCCCAAGCTCTGTATAATAGGGGCTCTAGCACTGCCTGGGATTTCCAATAAACAGTATAATTCAAGCCTACCTTGACACATGCCTGAAACAGTGATTGTGTGAGATCTCCTGGTAGACAACTTCACTGCCATCAGTTCCACTAGCACTGTCAGGCTAGGACATAGCCTGCAGCCTTTTACTACTAAGAGCAAAAAATCATATTGTCCTGGTAGACAACTTCATCGACATCTTCCACTGTATTTATGCCAAGAGAATCCACCCACTAATGGAACTGAAAAAATCAAAGCCCATTTATACCACCACGACCCCTTCACATGACAAGAGGGGACTGGAGATGGGGTGGAGATCTCATTCTGATGTTCTGTTTAAGCCAGTGGTTTTTTCTTCAATCCCACTGTACAATAGTCCAAAGCCTAGACAAGAACACACGGCAGTACAACTCAAAAGTCTGCACGTGCAAACTGGCTCATGAAACCCTGCCTTACAACCATTTGGAGGTAATGCATGCAAATACTCAGAGAAATTACAGAGAGGAAAAACCAAATCAAACAGCGAAGCAACTGGTTTAAAAACACTGATAGTCCCACAGGCTCAAAAGTCAGCTGGCAGGAGTAGAGATTCCAGTTAAAAAAAAAATCCCAAGACCAAATATATATAAAATAAAAGATAAATCCCTTAGCCAATATTTTTGGACAGTGAATAAACCAGCTGCAGAAGTGGGCTGACGCCAGGAATTTGAGGCAAAAGAAGATCACGTGTGTATCCCCAGCCAAGAATGTATCTGAGCAAGAGAATTTTAAAATCAGTGTGCAATCTTGGAGGGAGCATTTCCTGTAATTTAAGGAACGATGATGAATGGATTTAGGCTTGGTCAGCACTGTGGTTAAAGAGACTTTTTGTAGCTGACAGCAAAGAAACCAGCTCAGTCCCTTGTTCAGGAAAATGAGCTGGTAAAAATCAAGCCTGGACATTATAGACGTGCAATTGCAGTTCGGTGTTATTTAAGGAGAGGAATAAACAAAAATATCCCTTTCACATGAATACAGCTCAGCAGCAGCCAGTGTGTGCCTATCTATCATCTAGGCATGTCTTCAGACTGACTATGTTGGTAGCCAGAATTTCAGTCTCCATTTAAAAAGAAAAGTTTCCTGTGCTTTGTCTGTGGAGAAAACCTTAAAATATGAATAGAGTTAGAGATACACAACTTGGAGGGCTGCTCTCAAGATTGTGAGTACCCTCACTCATCTCAGAAGTTATAATGCACACAAACAGGGGTGGTCAGTAGCAACCACTAGCCACTGCAGCAACCTGTTCAGGCCTCCCATAAGAAGACTTCCAGATGTGCCTCAACTGACCTGAGGGATGAAGGATGGCACATGGGAGATAACAACACTTATATTTCTTCCTCAATCAGAAAAAAATCCAAGCCCAAGCAGAGAGCATAGGCTTATTTGTAGTCACTGTGCAGGAGCTAAACAGCACCCACTGCACTCTTTGTGTGGAAAAACTTTCCTTTTCATATGCAGCACATCCTGATGTACAGAATATCTCAAGGTGCTTTACCAACACAGTTATATGACACTATGACCACTATCAACCACTCTATCAGTTCTCAAGCCCAGAGCCAGCACTCCCTGCAAAACTGATCTCTAACACATATTGGCTCAGTTTGGTCTGTAGATCCAGATCAACCCCCTCTCATTCACTGCAGTGCTGGAGAGGAAACACAGCACCACTTTTTCTGCCAAACTGCACGTTTTTAATTCAATTGTATCTATGTTTGAATCACTGCAACAGGCCACTTCCAATGGTAACCCTTCAAGCCACTTCCACAGAACCTACTTCACTCCGAGTCACTCCAGGAATTTGACCTGGTCCTTGCTGCTTGTGAACAAGAAATCTCTCACGTCCTCTGCACAGCTCTGCTGCCCATTTCTTCCCTGTACTCTTGCAGCAAGAATTGTCTAAGTCCTACATGCAAAAAGAAATCAGCATGATGTGAAGACTTACGGGGGATTGTCGCATTTCCGCTGTCTGAATCGCACTCCTGTGCCACACGTCCGGCTGCACATGCTCCACTGACTCCACATGCTCCAGTCTCCATCAACATGCTCAGGGATGGGAGTTTTACTGACACACTCCCCAGCTCGGCACCACTGAAATGCAATTGTGTTAGCACGGGCTGGAAAGAAGCCCTGATATTGCAAACATTCCTGCACAAGTGGCCTGAAAAGGATGTCTGAGAGATTACAAGAAGCCCATGTCTAAGTTTGTAGAGATTCAAGGCTTCAGTGAGATGGAGGTGCGAGGAGGAGAAAGGGGGGAGGTGAAACATAGAAATTTAAGTGTCACCCTCAATGAACCCCTGAAGGGAGTTCTGTCATTAAAAAAAATAATCACAGAATTGAGCCCCTTGCTTTATAAAGCAGATAATTATCTAAGTGCTAAGACTTAAAGCCACACTCTTCACAGAAACTGAGTCCAAGAAATTATACCCCAAAGCAATGTCTTCCTCAGCAGTATTCCCAGTACGTACAAAATAATTGAGGTATTTTGGACCTAACTTGGCTAAAGCCCCAAACAACCTTTAATTCTAATAGGTTGCGCTGGCTCCTGACCAAGCAGCAAACTTGGCCTATTCTCCTGCTCTGTCCAGGACATGATACAGTAAGCACTGCGAAGCAGTCTTACAAAAGAATTACCAGGACTCCTGTAGTTAGAAAAACATATCTCTAAAAATCTTTTGTCTCACTCTCCTTGTCATGCTTTCCAGGATCCAGCTTTTCTTGTCATTGTTTATCTTTATTTGCAAGCAAAAAACAGGTCTCTAATCTTTGATTTTAGCCACAAACTTTTTAATTTTACCCTTTCTTACCTCCCCAACCATACAACATACAAAAAATGTTAGAATCCAAAACCAGTAAGTAGGGGGCTGGCAGCTATCAAACCAGTCAAATTCCTTTGTAGCCTAACAAGTTATCAGCTGCACTGGGAGAATCAACCACGTACATTTATGAACCACATACCACCTAGCACAGCCCATCTCAGAGGTCAAACGTTCACTTAAGTCAACTTCTGTCAGCACAGTAGGTCAGCTGGGAGGCAGCAGCTAAGCCTCAGTAACTCCCACCCTTATGACATTGACGCCAGTTACTGGAATGGTGATTTTCACTGGAGGGAGATCCACTAATCTGAGAGTTTGTGTTTCTTGTAACAATTTTCTACATCGACCTGGATTGTGGAAAGTCCATATATGCCTTAGTCATCTGAGAATATACATACAGTACAGCAAACGATACTTCAAAAATAACTGAATATCACTGAATTTGAGCTCAACACATTTTGAGCTGCTTTTAGAAACTAGAAAGTTTTTAAGTAGCTTTTTTTTCTTTCCCCATCTTTCTCCACTCCCCAAATGTCAGCCTAAATGCTTTTCACACTTTCTACCTCAAATATAGCCAAGAACACTACTACCTTAGCTTACACTGAAAAAACACCTCACTCATGAAACACCACTGGCAGCAATGAACAGAGGTGACAGGAGCAAGCTACTACCTAACACGACTTGCAGGGTGCCCAGTCTGCGCACTTAGCAGAGTGAGGCATGGGGTTTTCCTGCCGTGCTTGTAGAATGCCTAGGCCACAAGAACTTGACTACTGAGGTCTCCAGAGGCTACTGAAATACATGCAATTGTAACATGAAATCAGAAAGACCCAATCCAGCTGTTAATTGAGCAGTTTCTGTAACAGAATCAGTAAAAAATATGGGTTTATGGTAAATACTGAACATCTTGGAAACATTATTCCACAGACAATGCTGGAAAAAACAAACTGACTGCTACTGAGCATTTTGATTACCTTGTCTGCGCCACATTCAGTGCCATCCAGAGGGGGGTCCAACTTTGTTTTACAGGATGTATCTCCTTCCACCAGGCACCAGAGCCCAGCACACATCAAATGC
This sequence comes from Pygoscelis adeliae, assembly GCF_000699105.1. Taxonomy (NCBI): domain Eukaryota; kingdom Metazoa; phylum Chordata; class Aves; order Sphenisciformes; family Spheniscidae; genus Pygoscelis; species Pygoscelis adeliae. Next base: position 4,128,034 of record NW_008824499.1, on the reverse strand, counting down.
TGCAATCACAAAGCAACGAGGTGCAGTTATTACTTCTGGAGATGTCAGCTATAATTATGGGACACACTGCAAAGCTCAGACAGTCTTTCTCAAGTGAATCCAGAGGCATCTAGTTGGTTTGGGAGCAATTATTTTTTAAGGATAGATTGGCATTAAGTGGTGGGGCTGAGAACATAATAGAGATTGATGGATGCCATTGTCAGGAATAAAACCCACCCAAACCAAGAAGTGCATTATTTAAATAAATTTCTTTTCACAAGAATAAATCTGGTCCATTAAAAAAAGAATCCTATATGGGAGGCCAAGACGGGTGCTTTGGAACCATGCCACATGCTTAGATGCCCGAGCTGTTTAATTGCATTTTTTGAAAAGATACTCAAGTAACTAAGCACGATGAAACGCAGTCAGCCCTGCTGGATCTGGTGGTAGCTGTAATCAGCCAGCAATGTCTCCTGGGAGAAGAAGATCTTAAGGCAGAATGAGAAAGAGGAAAGGATTTCATAGTGTGCCATGCAGCAGAGGAGGAGCTTGGTGACAGGCAGGGGCAAAGTTAGTAAAGGTTTGGTGGTGAGAAGTAGCTGCTAGAGACCAATGTGCTAGAGAAGGTGAAAAGTGAGATGTGAGGGGAAGAGCAGCAAGAGGTACAGCACATCTCGGTACCAGACTTGAAACACATTCTGGGTATAATTACTCAACATTGCTGTGCTGCTCAGCCAATGTGTGTTGCAGGAATATTAATGCTGACCACGCTTGCGTGATCTGTCAGATCAATAACGTTTCCAGAATTTGAGAAAAAGAACCAGGAAAAGGGGCCTTTACATCATTAACATTTTCCACAGCATCCACCGTGCTTTGCATTCCATGAAAGTGGATGATTTCAATACAGTGCTACAGATCTGAGTACCAAAAAGAGAAAAAGAAGAGTTACATGTCTTTCCACTATTGTTCACGTTTCAATGTAATGGTAAAAAGATGAGAAGCCTGACTCAAGTGCCAGCTGGTCTTGTCAAGATTTATTGCACCTCATTAAATAGTTGAGTCAACACACTTCAACCTTATGGTTCTTTCACAATGTAATGTAAGAGACTGTGGGTGCATGTGTGTTTTGTGTACATACATGTTGGTATGTCTATATAAAATAGATCGGTACGGCAGAGGGTGCGGACGAGATAAATCCCAATACCAAGAGTGACGATGTAGAACATACTGAAACAAAATAGTTATCGCAGCAGTATCTGCATCCTGTTTTATTTCTACATTTCTTTCTGGAAAGAGGATTTTGCACTATTTAAACCGAAAGAACATTCACAAAAACTAGAAGCAGACAGCACAATTCAGCAACATCTCTATTAACCACAATACAGAAAGCCATCGTCAAACAAACAAACAACAGCAAATACACCAGCGAAGCCTAAATCAATGAATTTTCAAGACATTTTCCCTGAACTAATAGAGCATATGGGAAAATATCAGACTTTAGTAATTTTGACTAAATGACTGTGACTAATGGTTTACCCACAGCTCTGAAAGCACTTAAGCACCAATTAGCCATAAGGACATCACATACTGTTTTACAGATAGGTATACTGAGGCAGAAGACTTGACAAGCCAGAGATTTCAGAGCTTACTGAGAAATCAATGGTTCCACACTGCAACTCCCAGATTCTCAAAACCCCGCCTTCCCTGGAGAGGACTAAAATCAAAAAGTACATCAATTAACTGTCCACAAGTGTTACAGAAAGAACACTAATCTAGGCAATAAACCGTTTAAACTGAAAAAGCTTCTCCCCAAATGCCAAACATACAGCTCTGAGAGGATGCTTGTTTTCCCAGTTGTAAAGCTACAGCACCCTTGCACCTGGTTTAACTCACTGGCATCTAAAGGTGATGAGTCTTTACGTCAAGACTACACATACGAGTGATTAAAAAGGATTCAAAAACAGTTAAGATATGTTAAAAGCATGTCACAGACCTAAGTGGAAGGTATCATAGGAGGTTCTAGCCACAGTGGCAGGACGTGCTACATGTAGCTACAGGACACAATTAAATGCAGTCTATGAACACGATAGACTTGCTAAACTCTAACAGTATTGATGTTACTGTTAAGCCAAGGTCAAGAATTATTTGACAATCTGGACTGTCTCTTCTCCCTTGATGATTGTGGACAGTGATCTTGTGAAAGCATTATCAGCAATGCCTCCTTTCAAACTGTGGTTGGGGAATACCGATACATAAAATGAAGGCAAGCTGCAGAGATGAAGGGTGGAGATAGCATGTATTTTCACTTTTCTAGGCTTCAGCCCCTCTCTTACACAAAACCACAAAGCTTCCGAGCAGAATGTCATGAGAAACCCTCCAGCCTGATCTCTTGAATGACCCAGACAGAAATTTTGCCCCGTGGTTCCAGAAGGAAACCCTCTGCTTCTGCTTTCTGTCAGAAAGATGTCCTGGCTGAAGATGTAATGGAATTCAATACATCCCTAAAGAAGTTGTTCTAGACACAGATGAGCACCATTGCTAAATATCTGTGCATTATGCAAGGCCAATACTTGTTAAGCTTCAGCTTCAAGTCCCTGGATGGTAAGCTGCATGTAAATTAGTCAGGGTTAAATTCTCCTCTTTGAACAAAAACTGGGAGGAGGAAGGGGGGTGGGGGTGGAAACAGAAAGTCATAAAAACGAAGCAGCTTTTTGTACAATTTTCGTTGCCAGCCAGAATTCCTCCATAGCCCACAAGAACGTGGAACGTGATAAAGCCAGCTAACATGCCCAGGTATGAGTCGTGGCCTGGGGAAAGCAATGGGCACAGACAACCTCAAACAGGTGTGTCTGTACCAGCAGAACGACACAACTGAGCCCAGCCTATGGATACAGCGGGTGCAAATATTCACATACGCATGTGTATGCGTGTGTGTGTATATATATGTATATGTTTGCACATATATATACATGTATACACACATAAGCACACACACATATATTTATAGGGAGATAAATAAAGGAAAAATCTCTCTTAGAAACACCAACCTTTCTGAAATTTCCCATCTTTGAGGTATGGAAAACATAGGATTTTTATAGTATCCCTGTGTTTGATTCCGAACACTAAATGCAAAGCATATTTCAGGAAACAGTTACAGAAAAATCTGGTAACTGCGCTTGAGCTCTGTGTTCTACTGCCATACCACTACAAAGCTCAAACACTTGTTAGTGCAGTCCCCTGTATTTAATACAGCATTCAGATACCCCAGCAAAGATTAAACCATCAGCTTTGGTATTGTATGTTCCCAAGACGTTTTATCATGTTAATAGCTCATTTCAAAAGAGATCATATATCCTCCTCAGCTAAAATAGAAAGCCGAACAAAAATCCCCATTAAACAGTCCTATAGCTAACCAGTCACAGTCACTGACTTTTTAATAGTTAAATAGCCAGCTTTGTGGAGAAATATCAAAGTGAGAAATAGCAGGACTTCAAAGGAAGTTGCTTGTATATGAGTGGCAGTTCAGAGCTTACACTGATACAGAAGAAGCCATCAGAAGAGCTGTATTACTGCTAATTGTAAATTCAGCAACCAGCTTTTAGAAGGCAGGTCTCTGCCTGCAAAGTCTTCCCTACAGCATTCAAAAAGTGCCAGTTAGGATTTTCCAATGATAGATAGTTTTCACTGGAAAAGTATTGATTTGTTGAAACTGTCTGTGGGCAAAGGTCCTCTTTGGATCAGCTCCCAGCTTGAAATATTTCCAAGAGCAAAATAAAATTTTAAAAAGTGAGATTGTTGTTGAAAAGTAATATTTCAATAAAAATTTAAATTTCCTTTTCGTTTTTTAAATTGAAATGCTTGTTCAACTGAACCCTTAAGGAATTTATACAGACAGAAAATAAAATTAAAAAAATGAAATAAAAACGGAATTTTTATAAAGCTGCAAATTTTAGACTCTCAAAAATGCCTGGAAGAGAGGAAAACTTGTCTGCACAGCTGTTAGAAACCAGTCCTGAGAGAGGTCCCTGTCCAGAAACTCCCAAGCTGGGAGATATCTGCTCGGCAGGTGAACGACGCTTCCGATTACAGGTATTATGATGGCATCTCTTTGAGAAAGGGGCCTTACTGTGCCAGGTGTTTTCTCTTCCTCAAAGAACTTGCAATCTAAACAGACTCCTGGGAGCTTGGAGATAAAGGAAGCTTTATCCCTCTGTTATAGGTGGGAAGATGAGGAACAGAAAGGAATTAAATGTCTTGCTGAAAGTCTGCTGGGAGACAAGGAAAAACACTGCTCAGAGCTCTGCAGTCCTCTGCGCAGTGTCACAGCCACAGGCTCACACTGCCTGCTCTGGCTAAACTTCAGGGTAAAACCAGAAACAACTCCTGGGATACTCCCAGGAACATGTCTGGCTGTGGGCCTTCCCACCTTTCACAGCTTTTCATACTTTTTCACAAGACATACTGTTTCTGAAGACAGTGTTTACTTTACATGTAACTCCATCCCACACGTGTGCCAGCACAGGCTCGCAGCCTGTGAAGCGCTGCGACCACTCACATGCGGCTCTAGGGAAGTAATCTATTTTAGGTTCTTTAACTCAGTGCTGCAGCTGGAAATGAGGAGAAGCCAGAATTAATTCAGCCAGCTCTTTGCCCACAGGCAGTAAGTCTAGAGTCTGCTAGTTTCTGGGTTAGCTATTGCATCACCACTGTTACTAAAATCAGCATGATTCTGCCCAATGACCTCATATGGTCTCAGTGAGAAGAGAAGGCTCGCAATGCTCCTCTGTCTCAAAGCCTCAGATTATTACCTACAAGGGGAGCTTCCAAATCTCCAAAGCATAAAGAGAATCCAATGAATAAAGATATCCTTCCCACCGGGGAACAACTCTACAGAAGCTAATTCCTTCCCTACATATTCACTCCCTCACCTTGGATTCGTCCGAAAAAAGAAACACTTATTTCTCCTGAGAATGAATTTGTTCCTGCTGCCTATTGCCCACTGGAAAGAGGAACCTGTTATTTCTAGCAGCAGAATTAAACCACCATGAAACCAATTTTGCTGTCAAAATGAGGGGATTATGAAGAAGGACTTAGAAAGAGTAAATATCCTTAAGGAAGAGGAGCAAGAGACCACATAACACACAGGCATGCTTATAAATAGGCTGGCTTTCAATGAAGTATCAGATCTCTTTTATTTTGCCAAGGTTTTGGCTTGGCATACAGCTAACCATGAGAGAAAACATGCTTATAAACAGAGTCCTAATTAATACCTATTAAGTACAATAAACACACAATTTACACACGCTTTCCTGTTCAAATCACTGTGTATACATTCTTGAAGCCTCACAGCGTGCTTCTGAGGAAGAATTCTTTACACAATAAGGTGAGAAAAACAATGCCCCCAATTTCTACACTGTCGTTGTCTTTAATTTTGGGTGCATAAACAACTGACAATCTACAATGGATCACAAGCGAAGTGAGCACTGTTGTTTGCCACTGCTATTAGATGGAGCTTCTTGCTGTTGAAAACTAGATGACAAGTGCTCAAAATCAGAATCCTGTAAAATTGGAAGGCACTTTTGAAAAGGAGCCATGTGCTGCCCCAGATAATATAACTGTGAGGCTTGGATACACACATCGGTGGCCAGCTGCTGTCTCTAGAGTTGATACTCCAAGGAACAAGTGGTAGGTCCAATCGTGGAAGTATCTGTTTCTATCTGTCCAAATGACAGACCTGACCCAAAAGTCAGGAAGGCTTTTAAAGAATCACAAGGACTACCCTAGAATATTCAGGCAATGGTTAATATCCACTACTCATTTTAACAAAACTGGGCAACAATCCCACAAATTTATAATGTATAATTTTATTCACTAATGACAAAGTAGAATGGATCTCTTTACTGTTGGACAGAAAGCATCTCAGCCTGTATTAGAAAAAACAATCATATAATTTTCTTAGATGCAACCAGAAAAGGTTTCTTAAAAAACATTTCCCTGTTTTCACTACCTGGTGATCACCTTGTTTCTTCAGAACATAGAGAAACACATGTGGACATTATGCTTTTTAGATGAGCAGGACCAATAACCTGCCTGCTTGGAGCCAACAAACAAATTTAGAGTTGATTCCCCTTTATATCAGTTTTTTCATCAATGTAACTCCATTAACTCAATGAACGGCCTCTTCATCAAAACTTGTGTGAGCGGAAAGTCACCGACATCAGACACAAGCGTATAAAATCAACAAGACTGTTTTAACTCTTGAGGAAATGGCTCTTGACAGTTAAAGAACTCTTAAGGAAATGGTCCTTCACACTTAACTGTTTTCCGGTGCTCCTCTTTTCCTTGTAGAACAGTACAAAAAATTCAACATAGTAATTTCCGAGATTTGTTAATGTTCTGTATCAGAAAAAACAAAACAAACTGAACCCAGCAAACATGAAGGATATCAGGCTGGGTTTGGTTCTCTGAGCTCGATGGTTTGGTACGCATTACTCCAACTACAAACACATGAATCCCATACGAAATGTACCCTTACATATATATGGAGTGATACCAAGAGCTTTTCTGATCTACAATTAAAACATAAGAATGTTTCCCTTTCATCTTTCCGCGAGAAAGACAAAATATCTGTCAGCTTCCAAAACAGTAACTTACCATGACACACTGCTCACCACAGATAGATTTGGATGCCTAAGGTCTGAATGAAATTAACTGGTTATAATCTTCAGTCACATAGCCCTTCTAACAGCAGATGAAAGCCAAAGGATTAGAAAAATCCAGAACTCTCATATTTTGACAATGTTAGCAAAAGCAAAACCAGGCTACTCAAGAGCTGCCCAAAACACACTTACAGACAGGAAGATGAGCCCTGACCTCTCTAGAGCGGATGCAGCAGGGATCTTTTGCCAAGTGTGCCATCATCTCTCATAGTAAAACTGCTCCTAGGGCTCTATGAATGCTCTGCAGGACAGATGGTAAGAGGCAGAGAAACGTAAAAATGCTTCTTTTGAGATGGGTTTGGTCTACTGCAAGCTCTTCACCCTTTCCTGTGAGGCAGTTAAACTGGAATTAATTACTTTTGTACTGGAAATGTGCAATGCAGTATCTGGAAATTGTTCCAGTCTGGGGGAGATACAAGAAACCAGTATTTTGAGAAGTGAAGAGTGGTTTGGGATGCCTGACTGGAAATACTTCAAGGAGGGCAACCTTTCAAAGCTGGTAGAAGCTCAGGGCTTCTGGAAAACCATGCAGCTTCCCTGAGACTCAAAATCAGAGCTAAAAAATGGACACATTCAAACCCATTACTTCATCTGAAAATTCAGGCCATGATTGAACCTCCTTAACATGCATCAGGATGAAAGAAAAACTGAAAAAAGCAGCAATAGCAGGGACACTGCACAGAAATGCAAATGTGAAGGGCTAGTAATGAAGCCAGTCACAAGGAGTTCAATAAACAAGAATGGATCCTGTCAGACAAGCAGTGAAAGACTCCCATACTGCCAGAGAAGGCACAAGTGGTAGAAACACTTTTTTTTTTTTAACTGTACATTGGGAAGAAAACAATGAAACAGAAAAACGCTGTCTCCAGTTTTAGCAATTTCTGGTGCTCTCAAGGCAAACTAAATGCCTTCTCCACTGTCTAAAGTATTTCCTTGCAAAGCACCAGTTCTATTTTATTTTTTCATGTACCTGGAATTAAAGTAATAGTCAAAAGAAAGAGATTGGAAAGACAGCATTAATGAGACCACAAACTAATTTTACGGCAAAGCAGCCTATGCTAAATACTAATCTTTTCAGTGCCTTTAGGGCATTCACGAAACTAGCTCCTGTGTGTCTATGATTCATAGACACATAGAAATTCAAGCAGAAAAACATAAGCTTTATCCACTTTCCTACCAACACACAATTTTCTCGCTGTATGTGCTCTTCAGCTTTGCTGAGCCCAGTTTTCAGCATCTTAAATGAGAGAACACAACCGCACATGTTACATCAGCTGAAGAAATCATGGAAGTATCTTTACGCGGTCAAACCTGGAAGAAGTAGAGACGTGGTACAAGGCACTGGAACAGAGTCACTCCTTTGAATTAAACATTAGAAATTTTGTACTTTGACTTACTATCAATTTCTACCTCAGTATGCTTAAAAGAGCCGTAGCCAATCCACTATGCCACAATGACAGCAGCTATATTAGCATCGTATTGTACATGCCATGTGTTAAGTGCTGCTTTGAGGTTCATACTAGACACACCCCACCAAGAAAAGGCTTATGAGTTCACAGTATTATGCTGTAGTCTAGCTCAGGACAAGACATCTGCCCATGATGAAGGTAGGGCAAGAGCTTCAGGCAAGTTTCATAATCAACCTGATCACTCCCATCTACTATTGTCTTTGCAACTTCAAGCTTAAATCCTGACCTTGCACTTTGCAACATCCATCTTGTATTGTCTTCACCGAGAGTAATGTTCACTCAGTAACTCCCAGTGAACTCCTCAGGCCTTAACACCTCATTGTAGGATATGAAAAGTATTGATTTTTTAAACAACAGGCAGTGCTGTCCGTTAAAAAAAAAACCCAAACAAAAAACTGGGAAATTAAAAGAATGAAATCATGGATCGTGTTTCTTGGCCACGGGAAAAGAGAAGAAAGGGACAGTAAAATAAATATAGATATGTACACACACTGTTCAGATGTGGTTGTGAAGATTACGGGAGTTTTCTCTTGAAGTGTTTTGCAGATGGGACGTTCCCAGAAGGCCAATGGGAGAGGTCTGAATGCCCTTCAAGCTTGTTATACACTATTTTCAGGCTGATACTCAATCGTATTTTGGCTAATTTCGTTAAGTTCAAACTTCAGCTGTAGATGCCACATCACAAGGCTACACTAATTCTTTCTCCCTCCCCTTGTGTCTTAATAAGAAGTGTAGGATTGCCAAGCTCAAGTGCTTGATTCTTAATAGGCACTCTGTATTATTTTTAAAAGTTTATTATTTTTATATTCTTAAATTTCCACATTGTATTTTTATAATTTTATTTTGGTTCCCCTCTCTCTTTATATTTTTCTTTAAACCACTGCACCAGAATGTGTTTTGACCATCTTCCAAACTGAAACACGTACAAAAATTTCTGAAGCATTCCAATAATTGTAAACCGGGCTGTGCTGCCCAGGCAGGAACTCTGCTTCTCTCTCTTTCTTTCTCTCTCTTAAACAAAAAGTATTTCCACTGAAAATAAAGAGAAAAAGGTCTTTTTGCAACATACAGAAGCAGTGAAATAGGACACTTCAGCTTCATATGAAACAGGCAATGTGAAAATAGTCTGAATTTTAACAACCTACATTAGGAAAACTATAAAATGTAGTATGGCAATTAAGTATATTGTTACCTTTACTTCTAAAAAAGAAAATCATCTCATTTTATTTTAGAATTGCCAGGCTTCTATCCTGCAAGCCTCAAGAAAACCAAACCCATCCTCTTCCTTATTATTATTATATTTACACAGAGGCTAAAGTGTGTAATGGAAAATTATGTAGACAAAGTCCCTGGTTGTACAGAAAATGACAATGCGACCTATTATTTCCAGGATAAATCAGCTCTCAATCTAATTACCATGTTCGTGTAAATACTCTATACATTACTAAATAATAGGGCTTACTATCATTGTCTGGATCTTGCAAATGACCCTGCAAAGAAAAAACACAGAGGCCCATTGATTCCTATGCATGGAGTCCAAGGGTCCACTCCGCCAGTCTCTGCAAGATCAAGACCACAGAGAGATTCACAATTGCTTAATTATATTCACCACCATGCCATCAAATATGAAAACTGAAGGGATACGCAAAATCCACTTGATTATTACAATTGTTGCTCTTCCTTTATTTTCTTTTTTGGTTCCTCTCCTTTTCCATTTTAACCCGGAAATCTAGTCAGTCTCCTTTGGCTTACAATCAGCTTTGCCCTCTTGTTCCGGGTTGCTGCTCCGTAGCTTGTAGATACTGGGAGATACCTATATTTGTTAAAAAACTTGAACTTAAGATAAAACAGTAGAGCCAATTCTAGCTGCTTTAATTTTTCTAAAAACAGTGTCACAGCAAAATTCACATTCCCAGTTACATCTGAGTTGACAGTGTCCCTTTTTCAGAAAAAAATTTCTTAGTAGCAATGCTGATCTCCTTCCACATGCCGTTTTGGCCTAAGCACAGTTTTGACTCAAAACAATACTGAAAGATAATGGTTATGTAAAAACCCGCAAAAATGTGTTAATAATAAATAAGCCAAAAGGCATATAAACCAAAAAGCCAAACACTGGATACAAGAGATAGAAATCACATTTTTTCCATAAATATGATTTCAGTGCAAAAGCCTCTGTTCATAGGCATGCCAGTCTGAAAAATAAACCCAGTGTTCTGATTAAACACAGCGTATTTTCACGTGAGGTTATGAACAATGTGTTTTTACGCATTGTGAGAGATTCAGCATATGCCATCTGTGCTATTCCTCTTACTGACAGCACTGCTAAATAAAGGGGACAGCAAAGAGTTAAAGTCTGCTCTCTGCAGAAGCCTTCATCGCTTGAGTGGGGTTGAAGCTTTTTGCCTCCTCTCGCGTAGGGGTCAAACGAATTCACAATACTCGATTCATAGCGCAGTGTGGATCTGAAGAACAGAGGTCAGACAGGTGGAATTTCCTCTAATTTGCACAACCTAGCATGTTAGCCCTGGGCTCACGTCGACATTTAGCAATCAGAACCCCAAAAGATCTCTGTGTTTGGGGTACACTGATAATGCACTATGCAGTGTCAAAGGTGCATTGCTGTTTAGTTTTTTTCCGCAACTCGTATCATGGTTTTGCTCAGAGCTTGAGAATGACACGGTCATCTATTTAATTTCTGCTAAAAGCAACTCATCTCCCTCAAAATAAAGATCCCTGTGCAAACTCTTAGGTGGGCCAAAAGCTCTTCTAGCACTGCAAGGGGCGTGACTGTGCAGCCTCCCACCTGAAAACAGGCAGCGTGCCTGGTATGGTAGAAGCACATTTGTATGTCCTGCTAGATAAGCGTTCTCATTGATCAGACAATGCCTAACATTTGCAATGGGAAAGATTAACAGAAAGCACCATGTGAAAGCACTTTTGATCCCTTTGCATATTACTGGAGAAAAGTATGTAACTCAGATGTGAAGGGGGAACTACTGAAGGGTCTTGAGAGATTCATTATCATATGTGAAATCTTCTCACTTGAGAACTGCCCAACTTCTATTTTCTTATTCAGTTCCCCAGATCAAAACTAATTCTTCCACGGAGCCATGAAGACATTTACTTTCCTGATGATGAGCAAGGACTCACCCATCTAATACTCAGGTTAAACTTAATCCAAAACCAGCCACCTGGATGTATCTCAAACCAATAAAATTATGAGCAGAGCAAGCACCAAAATGGACTTGCATTCCCTCAAGGGGCTGGCAGGTAATCTTGTCATTTATTATTCATACAGTATTATAATACAAGCAGTGCTTTTCAAATAAATAGAAATTGATTGTTCCCTGCCTAACAAGTGTCCAGCCTAAAAGCCTGATTCCACTGCTCCTTAAACAGGTGACATGCACTAGTAAATCTTACCTAACGTTGATGTTACAGAACAAGATCCTAAATTATACATCTTGGAGGTCATAGATTACAACAGTAGGCTATGATTAAGCTCATTATCATATACTCATGCTGTTAATTAGTTCATTTTTTAAATTTTAGTATATTAAAATGTAGACGCAGTGTCCAAGCAAATTAAAAAGGAACGTCAAGAGGTATAGTTCATGTAAAGCAGAGCCTACCTCATATGTTTTAATTTTTTTTCTGCAAATTTGGAGCAGAACAGCTGCAGGATAGCTGGTTTGGCAAACTTATAATTCTGAGGGCTACTATTTTGTACTGGGGCATCTGAGTTATCATTAAAAACAAACATGGAAGAAGAATTTTGGAGATGCAATCTGAAATATGCTGATAAGGTTGAATATTCATGGATTAACTATCTAGCTGGACCAGTGTCTGAGGTCCAGACACTGCCAAGCATTTAGGCACCTGACTCTCTGTGAAGGCAAAGGAGATTACATTCCTTTA
>NW_008824499.1:4062300-4115906 GCF_000699105.1 Pygoscelis adeliae | reverse complement strand
TTACTGCACAGAAAGTTTCTGCAGTTTCTCAAAAATGTTGAAATTTTAGATTCATCTAATCTCTGAAATTTGCTCTACAACCACATTGTATGGCACTTTTGAATATAGGTCCTCTAGTTTGCCTGATATAATTATGTAGCTCAACTACCTCCAATGAAATGTTATAATGTAACTCTTTCATTAAATGAGAAAATAGACAGTAGACATATGTAATCATAAAAAGATTGAGGAGGCTCATTTCCTGAAGTTTCTTTCCTTTTTGTAACAAATATTTACTGTAAAATGTTTATTACTTTTACATTTGGATTTTTTTAATACTTTATTGAATTAAAAATACCACATTACCATTGGCTAAAAGAGGAGACAGCTATATTTGCCAGTAATTTCTACAGCTAATGCCAATGACTAGTGCCAATTTTTTTTTTGGTTCATATTTTTGTAGACAGCTTTGAGACTTACGATACAAGCATTCGCAGATGAGGCATGAGAAATACAAAGGTGAAAAGAACACAAACTTTGAAGGTTTAAAAATTAAAGCTGATAATTTCCTCTAAAGAATTTCCTTTCATTGCCTTCAAATGCCAATTCAGAGTAGCATAACAGGATGCCAATATTTACTTAAATTAATGGCATGTGACATAATTGATCCAAACACTCATAGTGTGAATGCTAACACTTAACACATATCTGTAACAGAAAAATACTTCTAAATAAGTGATTGCAAATTGTTTTTAATCTGCTGAAGTTCTACAAGGCTTTTCATTAGAAAGTACTAAAGTCCTTACAAAACATGCTTTTCTTTGGGAGATACTAAAGGAGTGATGGAGGAAAAGAGCACAGTTTTCATTGTGTTCTAAAGATGTCAAATAATAAGACTGGTGAAAAATCTTGGGAGACACAAACACCTGCTGTCTGTATCTTACAGAGAAGAGTGCCTGTTGGCTTGTTATTCTGGCAAGCAACTTGTCCCTGAAGCAATTCCAGACTGGACATGCAATTTCTGCATGAGAAATGCTGACCACCTACCAGTAGGCTGACATTCTCATTAGGCACTGGACTATCCAGAAACAGAATACTTTTTATCGCAACAAGGGAAATAGCAAATATCTATTCCAACAGCAGTCAAGCTGGGTGACACCCACACAAGTGGAAGAACTTGAATCATCCTGGGTAGATCTGGGTTTTCTTTACAAACCTATATTCTAATACTTTGCTTCCAGTACGGTAGTCCTGGTGGTCTGCATTTTCTTGATGGAGCTCGAAAATACAACCTACCCAGATTCTTTTCTTATTGTTTTATATTAGCTAGTTTCCAAATCCAAAATAAATAAAACAGGAAATGTGAAACTAAGAGCATGTTCCCAGGACTTGCATGTGTTCAACAGTTTTAGTAATTTGGCACTTAGAAACCTCAGTTATCACTGATTATTATTTTCTTTGTTAACACTGATTTAAGATCCCACGATTGTTCAGAATGGGAATAAGGGACAACTAAAAAATACAAATGGCTAGTTAATGACAGCAAGAAACCTGGCTGCTTCATGCCTGTCTATGTAGGACAGAATGCTGCCAGCTACTGCTGGTGACAGGACACAGTGCTTCATGACTTTCTTCTGGATATCTCCGAGGCCACACTGGAAGTAAGCATTTCTCCAGTCCCTATCTAAAGTGGGATGCAGACAAGCTCTGGTCAGAATGAAGACATCTAATTATGTGCAAGACCTTAGGAAAAGTTTAGCTGTCTAAATTCCAGAGGACAAGTCAGACAGCCTCATCTCAAATACGACCTACTTCTAGAGACACCAAAAATCAGTGTTTCCATTTTGCCAACCAACCATGTGATATAAGTCATGTTGCACCCAAATCCTGACTAAAGATCATGTTACTTAGAAAATACACAGGACGGGGCCTCATTCTGCACAAATCTCTAAATGGCCTCATCAAACAAGCAGACATTAATATTTCCTTGTCATAGAGTTAGAGTCAGCTCCTAAGAACATTGTAACGGTCTGAAGGTGAGGTCTACTGAAAGATCCAGACAGTCATCTAAGCTGAGTCTGTGGAAGTAGGCAAGCACTCTTGTGAGAAGAGACTTTCATCTCAGCTGAATGTCCAGCAAAACAATCTCTACTGAGTACTTCAGCAAAACAGCGTCAAAAGGGAACTGTCCCTAAATTAAGACCAAGTACAAACAAAAGCTTTTCTGGGTCTGCCCTAGGAGATTAACAAGACCAATGTGGGGAAAGGAGGAGGACTGCAGAAGTATGTGCTGTTGACATGAAGGTCAATGGGAGTTTGACTGCTGATTTTGTACCAGCAGTGCTGAACATGCTGAAGATCCCATAAAGTAGCTCCAAGGAAAGTACAGACTCCTTTTCTTCCCCAATGCTTAACAGCTTTATTTCCACTTCCCACCTTGTTTCCAGGTACACCCCACGAGCTCTTACCTCCATATTCTTACAGAACGTAGCATTGGTCCCAAAAAGTATCTGGCACTGTTCATCGGCACTGTAGTGCATTCCAGGCAGCTTGTGAGGGAGCCGCACTGCGTATTGGCTTCGGGGGTCTGTTACCAGCAAACAGGTGCTGACCTTGGACCTGTGGAGTGTAAGAATTAAATATGCCTTTAAGGGAAAGCACCTTTGAACCGGAGTGCTAGATCGCTGCTGTAGAGAAGCTGTTGTTCTCTCTTTAACAGGGAATCTGATGACCTCATGTGAAACAGTGGTAATTTTTCCCAGTATATATCTGGAAGCCTTCTAAATAATTGAAAACTATGGATAGAAAGGTCCTTGGGAACTCATCCCTGGCCCCAGGCCTTGAGGCAGAATTGACAATATTCACATTATTCTGAGTTAAACATTTGTCTAAACTATTCCTAAAAATCTGATGGAGACTCAATTCTGCTCTCAGGCTAGTCCAAAGCTTCATGAACCTTACAATGACAGCTCAAAAGTCTTCTATCATGTCTCACCTGAATCCCCCTAGCTGAATTTTAAGCCCTTGACTTTTCCATCACAGACATAAAGGAAAGATTTTTCCCTTTGCCTTCACAACAATCTTTTACAAATTGGAATATCACTTTGTTATCTCCCCTCTATCAGGGACCAGTGATCAGTGAGTTCAGATGCAACTTCTTTTTCAACTTCATGCCTTTAACATAACAGTAGATTACCCATTTTCTTTCACTATTTTCCTTCCTCTCCCACCTCTAATCCCCAGAGTGGGGAATTTTCCATGCTGAACCCGTTTCTAGCAACAAAAGCACTGGCCACTGTGCCAGACACTGCTTGTCAGAGAGCTGCGCTGTAGGTCTAAGACCACAATTAGAGAGTTCAGACAATTCCAGTGCTTGCTATAGTCCGTGAGAGTTAACAAGCAGCAGGACAGAAATCCTTCCTGAACTGTTGAACACGATGAACTGAAATATGGATGCAGTGGGAAAGAAGTTTATAGTGAACTGTTTAAGACCAACACTCACTGAGGGGTGAGAAAACACATCAGAATTACCTCCAGGCAAAATAAAGTTTACATAAAATAAAAGCTATTTAATAATAATAATGACAGTAAAAGCCACAGCACAAAGCTGGCAGCATCCTTCAACGGAGATGATTTTTTTCAGGCCACCTACACAGAGATTTCTGTCATCACAAACATGAAAGGCATTTTTTGTAAAATGAAGGTGATCTGGGATTGTTTTTAAGACGGTATCAGTACCTTGACAACTGCACATAATTCTTCTACCTCTCTGCAAACCTCAGTTTCAAAGGGGCTACTGTAATGGAGACAGATTCAAACTTGCACACCCTAATGACACAGGCACACACTTTTTTTTTTAAGGAAAATTGTTTAGACTTTCACTTTCAAAGAGCACATTGGATTCTTGCCTGATAGGATTTTTGATAATCAGCACAATCCTTACTTTAGGAAGTTTTCAAGGTCGTCGCGGCTGCATGAAGACCAGGAAAGGTCACTTGGGTTCCTGCCCTTCACCCATTCTCCAGACATAATATGAGATCTCCCTGCGCAGGGTTGATGATCATCATCATGGCTCATTCCCATGCTGTTTGATTAAAACAAAACAAGACAAAAAAACTATCAAGTTATGATGTGGGTTTCTCATTTCCCATCGGACTTAGTAATGACACTCTTAGCAATTAACAAGTCGAAAACAGGCTGCACAAATAACACAGAATCCTTCACCTACTGCTCTGGGCACAGAGCATATTTAATGAATAAATATAGGTTCCTTGAATTTATCCATTGCCTTAATTTCACAAAGGTTTTAGTATTTGTTTGAAACTTTTAAATGTGCTTCCTGTGGACTTTCCTACCAGGAAATGTAACTATTTGAGGGTTCATGAGAAGTGAACCTGGAGAAGTGATGTAGCACAGCTGAAGGATATCTGCTAGACTATCAAAGGTAGTATTTATTGAAAATTTTTGATTGCTTTCCCAAATCTAGTGGATACGGTCCCGATAATCATACTCAGAGAATGGTCAACAAATTAATACTAGAGATGGGCCAATTTTCTTGTGTCAGTGTGAATTTGGAATAACTCCACTGTTAGGAAAAACATTTCTCTAAATTTGTGGTATTGTACAATCTCCCTCCCATCTAACTTTGAAGCTGATCCTTCTTGGAGCGGTGGGTTGGATCACATGACCTCCAGTGGCCCTTCCAGCATAAATTAGTCTACAACTCTATAACAGCAATGCTCAGATAGGAGCCTGAGGCAGAATCAAGCCCCCATTTCTGCAAGCACCGCCCAAACAAGCATCAAGACTGCCCCATGCCAGTCTCCGCGAGAACAGAATGTGACCTACTCAGCAAAACAAACAGCAGATTGTGTAGTATAAACATACATGGAGGAATTCAAATACATTCAGTGAGGATTTCAAAAAGTATTCAGAAATAGAAAAGTATTACTTTAACCTCCATCTAACAGCCCACTCAGGTCCCTTCTATCATTAGTGGTGTCTCTACCATTAGGCTGCTACAGTAAACCACTGTTCAGAGAAAATCTCTGTTGCCACTATAGGAAGGTGAGATTCCTCTGCTGGAGGTAAGCCTGCGTGAACAGCCCTCACGGTGGCAAAGAAGGGATAAATGACGTGACCAAGTTCACCTGCTACATCAGTGAAATGTCAGAAGTCCTGACTGGCAGTCCTACACTCAGCCCATCGTACCATGCTGCCTGGCAGCAAAAGTGAGTTAAGGGCTTTCCAACCTACTTCGAAATGATCATCAACATTTTTTTTTTAAATCATACAGAATAATAACATTTTGAAAGGTTAACATTCTTCCTTCGATTCCAACATGAAATGGAAAGCGGCTTTCAGACAAAAGGTGCCTCCTATGACCAGTGTCACTTTCTAGCAAAATAAGAGTCACCAGTTTGGGGCTGAAAACACAGATTAATAGGAACTTGCTAGGTCTCCAGCTGGCTGGGCTGAGCAAGCCAGGAGCAGTCCCTTTAAATATGGTGTTGGACTCTTTAATCCATGCTATTTCTCTACAAATCGGAGGCTCCTGTTTGCTTTCTGACTATGCTCTTGGCTTTGCTTTTCTCCAGTTTTGGGACTCAACTGTTCAAAGCCTAAACACGACATACATTTCTAGTTGCAATGAACCAGAACCGGCTTCAGCAGTTTGATAATTACGGCTTAGATTAAACCGCCATCTACGCTATTTTTAGCTTAAAGTGAAGATTACATGGTGGAGTCTATTATTTTAGGTTTATCTCCAGGGACATTATTATTTCTAGCAAAACTACATTTAACATAATTTTTAGACTCAGAAGTTCAGAGTTATTCTTGTTTTTAAACCTTTGTGGGTTTTGAACACAGCAGAAACATTAACATCAAGCACATTTTGTTTGATGCACGCAGGAATAATTTAACAGTCTATTAGTAACTCTAACTTCAAAACAGTAAAGAGTGAAATTCCTGCTCCACTGAAGTGAATGGGAGTTTTGCCACTGACTTCAATGGAGCCTGGATTTCACTCCAAATATTTTACCCATGTTGTTTCTACACACAGAGAAAACTCTTCACATGCTAGGAAGAAAGTTCCAGCAGTATTCCTCCAATGCAAATAAGCCCATCTCAAGTTCATGTTCCTAAAAGTCAGGAAAGGAAGAGCTAAGTACCATGAAGCAGGGTACGTAAGCTTGCTGGAAATCTTCCAGAGGAAAGTTTTCCTGCCCAAAGATGCCAGTTTAGAAGGCTTGTGGGCATGCAGCAATCGTGTTAATTTTTCTAATGGAAACGAGGCAGGTTTCCAAGGTTTCTGTCAGCTTGCCTGCCTTGTGACTGCCACAGTGCTGAGACTCAAAGTTGGGTCCTTCAGGTTTCTACTCTGTCAGGCCTTCTGTGGGATGGGACTTGGCAGCACTCCCATTCCGGCAGCTTCCTGAATGGCCTCCTGGTCGGCACCTCAGCTGTTCCACTTGAAAAAGGTGAAAACAAACCATCTTCCTGACTTTCCAAAGTGTTTTAGGCTCCCTGATTTTCTCTCTTCCACAGAAGACTAGTGTTTGGTCTAGAGTTCCTTAATTAAGATTAATGCCTTAGCTGTTTGATTAACTTCATTTATTCTTTGTTAAATTTGTTGAAAGTGGGATTTTTTTGTTAGCAAACAACAAGGGCAACAGTTACTAATTAGTACATTCCTGTCCTTAACTTTGGTTTAAACCTGACCTCATGAAAGATGTCTGCCTAGGAGAAATACTGAGGCTAACATTCATTACTCGGCTTTGATTTTGCAGGGGTGTTTGAAACAGATAGGACGTATCCTCTATAAAGACTGAGTCAGAACTCACATCTCAGAGTTATTTACAGGCTGCTTCTGAAATTCGTTCAATTCTTACATGTGTGGAAATCGACACCTCTCAGAATGATTCCTGATTTCTTACCGGAAATTCTTTAAAAAGTTATAAGCATAAAGGAATTGAGCCTGAGCTATTGGCATAAAGGAAAGGAGCTCTGCTAAGTCAAAAGAACCATGCCAGTTTATATTAGCTTGGGATCTGGCCTCGAGGTACATAGGCAACCTCTACTGGCCTCTCTGTGATGAGTTTCTGGTAGAATGAAACCAGCAACACCTTTGGAGCCTGTTTTAATTGGCAGTACAGAACTTTTCCCAGCATCTACTTTACCTTACAATGACTCACTTGAGGAAAGGATTAAATGACCTGCAGGACTAAGGCATACCCTAGCATGCTAACACATTCTTTTCCGAAGTTCAAGGGTCTCCAGCTACATCAAAGGGATCAGTTTTCCTAAACACATAGTAAATGTAATGCCATGCTGATTCTTTTCACTAATGAATAGTCCCCCTCCTTTTAACAGAACTAAATCGGACAGAGCATTATGCGTTTGTACTAAACAGCACTGCAAGCGCTGATTCAGTACTTTGCGTTTTCTTTGTGATCATCTAATCTTACCTGCTATTCAGAAGTTCACATGGAATTAGAAGTAGATAATCAGTCTCTTGAAATATTCTGCCATGGGAAGGAGTTCTATTCTTACATGAACAGATCTTGAAAAAAGAGCTGATAGGAATGGCTCTTAGATTAGAAGTAGGAATGTCAAAATGGCACCACATTACACTGCAAAACCACTGCCCTCTGTGCTCTCCGAGTCATAACTGTCCATTTTATCAGGAGCAGCAAAGGCATGCTGCATGTTATCCTTTACACAGCAAAGCCAGCAAAGCCATTACAGAGGAGCAGGACTCGATTTCCCTTTGTGCTGTTACTACCACAGTCACTAGCTCCATTCTAAGCACAGGGTAAATTGCAGCCTTTAGTTCATCACATTCTCCTCCTGAAGACAATGAGCTTCCACAAAGTCAAGCAAGAACAGCTTAGACTGTCAGCCCTTAAACTCCTTTCATTCTATGTTTATTCAGAATAAGCACAACGGGACTCTGGTTTTACACTTGAGCTTATTTTCTAATATAAATAATGCATTGGTTATCAGCCAAAGACACTAAGGTGTCACCAAAGGAGTCCTGCAGCATATTTATTGTTGCTTATCATATGCAAATCCAGAAACAAGCTGACTGAACAGTTTGAGTTCTGAACGTTAACATAATCACAGCAAGGCAAATTTTATCAGGAGTCACAGGGAGGCAGCAACAACAGATCTCTTTAATGCTGTTTTTTGTAGAATGACACTTTAAAGTAGCATTGCTATGAAAAAAAAATAGTATGCAGTCTCTCAAAGCCCTGGCCTCTCTGAAGTCTGTGCTCCTTTCCAGGACACTATTCTCCGTCAGAGTCTACGCAGCAATCAGAACTGGGTCAGGACGCCAGAATTACACTCTGGGCCTGAGCCAGCCAATTTCTTGTGTAACCCTTTTTAGCCAAATGCAATTAACAGCCATTTGTTTTCCCACAGCAATGCTAAATAAACACACTTGCTTTGTTTGTTTCGGTCATTAATGGAGCTTCTCCTCTAGACAGTTAATATAACTAAACTGCTCTGTTTACCCTTGGTGCATTTTCCAGTGTTTCCTGTTATTCTTTAAAAGCCTGAGCCAAAGCGCACCAAAGCCTATGGAAAGCCTCCTACTGCCTTCACTGCACTGTGCATTGCACCTCTAAGTTCTTAAGGTCATGTATACAAATATTCATCAGAACCACTATGACTCTCAATAGGTTTCCTATTAAAAGCCCCAAATCTGAGTTATAACGCCAAGGGCTGGGGGAAACTGATTTAAGAGATGTTTTAAATTTTTTCAACAGCTGCAACTTTGTGGCTGGTAACAAACCACTTGAGAAATCCCCAGGATTGTTATCATAAACTCCCCCTCTGGTGGGGAGAGATTATGAAGTAGGGGCAAGAGGCAAATTCGATATAAAATACCATCAGCAGTAAAAGAAGAGCTTTTCTTCAGAAAAAGGCAGCAAGAGGCTAGCAAGTGAAAGAAAGAATTACGAAGAAGGAAAGCCTGAAAAAACCACACCCAGAAGTGGAAACACCATGAGCTTCTACAGTCCCTCTGTTTCAAATAAGCGCTTCAGCTGGCTGTTAATAAGAGCTTCTCCATAGCCTCCCTGTGAAAGCCAAACCATTCCATTTGTCTGGAAATAATTGAGGGTGAGTCAAACGCTGGTTCACTTTAGAAACGAGTGACACCCAGGACTAGCAAGACTACCCAGGGTGACCTGGCTGTCACCCCAGCTGCTTATTAAAACTTCTGCACAACACACGATTGATTGGTCTCCACACTACTGGCACTAACCTCAAAGTCACCATTTCTCCAAAGGACAGTGAGGCCGTCCAGCTACCAAGAAGGAAATGATGACAGTGGTCTACCTCTCACTTGTACAGACAGAGAACCCCAAGGGAGAGTCTTCCTGAAGAACCAACTCACAAACTGCTGTAACTGTGTAAGCTCGGCAAGACATTAAAAAGGAAGAGCTCTTTGGGGCCACCTGCCCTGCAGACCAACATGGACTCAAAGAATTGAGCAAAGGGCCTGCTACAGCAATGTCCCCAGTACAGAGTGGGACAGGAGAAGGCAGTGATATGTCTTGCTCCAAGTGAAAAGCTCAGTGGGGCCAGTAAGGTTTTTACACTCTTGCCTGATCTTTGTTTGCTGGAAAGCATGCTTTCTCTACCTGTGCTTATAACAGCAGGCTCTTAGCCTGCAGATGTTCTCTAAAAGGCTCTGTTTCTGCAAGGCCACAGTGAATTTCTAAGAGCTATATGCAGTACCAGGAGCTGCACGTCACAGTAGGGTAGGTCACTACTGACCTTCTCAAAAAAGCATATGAGAGAAGTCATTCCCTGTGACCCAGCTTGCCATGACTCACCCAGAGATAATCTAGCATTAACTGCAGAGCCAGGATTAAGCACAAGATTTCTTTCTAAACCCCACTGGAGAAATATAAATGGGAGGGCAGACTGGACAACGTCTTTGCATAGTGTGAGAGGGAAGGGAGAAGGGGAGCTGTAATTTATCCACTCCGGCATTTCAGTGTGGGCAGGATGACAGTGCCCCATGGAGAGCCTGCTATTTAGACATGCTGTGGGCACAAATGCCATCTGTTTATCCATATGAAGGACATAACTGAAGGACAAAACTCCTCCCCCTTCCCACTTCTATCGGGTCTCCATGAATGGTTGAGAAGGGAGTCCCATCTCTATAGTCCATCTAATTTCAACCACAAAGGAAGATGCTGATGTGCAAGGAGGTTATACAGGGTGCGTGGCTGACAGCTGAGAACATTAAACATGGCCATTAAACTCAAATCAATACAGGTCACTAAGCAGAGAACGTACATCAACAGTTCTCAGCAGCTACTGACTTGGGCTGGATTTGAACCAGCAACTTAGAAGTGGGAGGCAGTATATCACATAATCAAGCCTGTGAGCCGTCCAGTCCCAAATCGAGTTCAATGTTAGGAATTTTTATTAACGTTTGAAATTGAAGCTGCATCACTGGAAAGATGCCTACTTCTGAACTGGTTCAACATGTTTAACATTTAAATATAAAACACTGATATCTTGCAAGTTATGAGGTTTCCAACCAGTTGAGAATAAAGGCATAACAAAGGCAGAAGTGAAATGGGGTTACTCATTAGAGCTGGAATTATAATAGGAGCTGCAGTGCAAAATGAGGACAGTAAGTTTAAGAGAGTGACCTAGGAAGGTGATGCATCTGCAAAGCAACCGAAGAGAGGCAGAGACAGCCAGAGGGGTCAGAAGGGAGTCCAAGTGAGGCTTGGATGGAGGGCAAACTAACAAATGCTGGGGAGACATGCTGAGGTGAGCTGAGCTGGGGAGGAGGCAATGAAACAGCTTGCATAACCTTCTTACAAAAACAATGGTCACTAAGACTGTTGGCTTAATGGAAAACAGGCTTTTTCACCTTGTGCTTTTCAAACATGTAAACACAGTCGCTTAAATATAACTCGACTATTTCAGAAGCTGTCAGGAGGTACTTTGGGGAGCTGTGATGAAGAGGGGGAGATGACTCTATTTAAAGCACTTGAAGTAATTAAAGATGGTCATTATGTACATAATGTTATCTAGAACAGGTGTGTTCAGGATAGGTGCTGAGCTTTTTTTTTTTTTTATCAGAAGAGACAACATTTAAAGGGATCCATGCCTACTGGACTCTTGTTTTCATAACCAAGTTTATGTCACTCTCCAATAATGAAGTAACCAGATATTTTATATGGTTATCTACTCATCAAACAGCCAAGAAGTCAACAACAGCGAGTGAGAACACACGAACGCCTATGGTGAATAACAGTGTGGAAAGCCATGGTTTATTCAGCTGCATGACAGATCCAGCCCTTTATGATATGGTTTTCATTTAAAAAGAATTAGTTCTTTTGCCATGGAATCTGGAAGGCAGCAAGTATGAGCTTGTGCCGCAAGGGACAGATAGCACACATGAGAGACTGACACGGCAGGAACAGGCAGTGTAGCCTTTTACTCGTCCAAACATTTTATCTAAAAGCTTGCTGCCCATGTGGTCCTAGATACCTGTAACAGAGCTGGCCAAACCCCACTGACATCAATGACAGTCCTTTTATATGGTTTGATAGAAGTTAGACCAGGGCCATGAAGAACAGGGTGAATCATCTTATGATCTTCTCCCCAGCAACAATATCACATGCCCACACTATTGACTACTTTTTCCAGCGGACATTTGCTCATGCGATTCTCTCTCGAGAATCCTTGCCTCTTTTGCAGAGTGGCTGATTCACAGCAGGGCAGGCATTGCCTGATGTATTCCAAGATGCAGGAATCCAGCTGCGATGCAACTGAACACTTACCGTTCCAATCACCTGCCTCCACTGCATCTAATTTGTAGGACGTGGTCCCAGCATAGCAACCTTTTCCTGAAAAAGCTTCACAATGTTTCTGGTAAGAATCAGCAGGTTCTGAGAATGCAGAGGGTAGCATACCATGTGGCAGAAAAAGGAGTGCTCCACCAAACACAAAGTCCTAGAAAAAGCTAAAGTTGATCAATATATGCACAAATAAACTTGGTGGAAGCTCCGCATTGAAGTAGCATTACCTCAAGAAAACATCCTTCTTTCTGATCTTAATGCTCACTCCTTTCCAAGTCCCACGTAGTATCTAACACAAATCTCTAAACATGAGAACTGTCAACCAGAGTAGCTCCAGCAGTATGCATTCAGACTCAGAAAGGACTGTGGTTACACAGCATAGTGTAAACCATTCACTACCAACTCTCTCAGCACAGGCGGGGTCCAGTCCTCTTCAGAATCCTGTCTCTCTGAAGGAAGACTTTTAAAGATGCAAAGTAAGGTACAAATCCCAGTTATCAGGGGTGAGCATGTAATGGCTGTAATAGCCCATTCCCCTACTGCAGAAGGACTCAAAAGTGGCCATAGTGGTTCAGTCTGACTGTGCTGATGCATGAAGGGACTCACCTGAACCTACACAGGCAATGGAGGCACGGGAAAAGCTCACGCAATGAATCCAATCATATGCCCAGGGCTAAACACACTCCTCCTCTGCCCTCACACCCTCCCAACAGGATCAGGAGCTCAGCACACTTATGCTGATAGCAACAATTTCAATGCCTTTGTGTTCATGAGAGCTCACAATGGCTTCCATTCCAGCCTTTCTTTTTTGGCCATCACACAGCATGTAGATTCCTGGCTACTTTACATTCCTAGAGCACTACCCCATCTCCACGGCAGTCATCCACCCAGATACTCAGTATTTCTAAACCCTTTCACATGCTTTGATACATGCCAACAACACACAAAGACAACAGGTTCCTAACACAACTGTACTGGTAAGAGTCAAGGATTGCTTTAACAGTCCAATTCCTGTTGAAGGGGTGAACACAGATATATCAAAAAACACTCATTGTAAAACATGCATCAGTGACTCTTTACTGGGAACCACTTCTCTCAAGTTATCAATGAAGAAACACTGGCTACTTGTCACGATCACCCTAGAGCAAGAATAAAGTTATCTGAGGGCCAAAGGGTAACGTGCCCTTGAAAATGTATGCACTGAACTGTTTCCTTGCCCTCCACAAGATTTAATACACTTCTTGGACATAAAAAAATGCGCTCTCTCTCACTTGCTTCAGTCTAGTTTCAGAAAGCAGGGAATTGTTGCAGAAGGAGCACAGTGACTATGAACGAGACAGTGGTGGGCAGAGAAAGACTCTGCTCATTTCTCTTTTCTGGTGAGCAGAGGCTGCTGTGCTCCTTCTGTAGCTCCTTGTATGCAGAAAGCACCCTGGGGCATCCAGAAGTAACATGCTGAAGGGTAACAAGCTGTTTGCTTTCAGCACTGCCTGAAGTGGTTGAGAATGAGACCTTGGAAAATGTGACATGCATTTCCTCAGAAGATGAAAAGGGAATATAAATTGTAGGGTGGAAAAAAGACAAAACCCTGGGATAGCTGGGTGGGATTTCCCACCCACTAGGAAAGAAAGACAAAAGCTCAATAAGAACGGCTGACGGGTCTGTCACTCAAAGTGTTACCAACCTAAGGGGAAGCTCTTACATGCAATCACTTGAGCACACTTTACTAAAACTTCTGTGAAACCAGCGAAAGCCTCCAGTCAACTACATTAATGACTGAGGGTCAAACCTGAACAAAGAGATGCAACATGAGACATCCTTAAAAGAAAATGCAAGGAGAAGGGAGAGATGGTGGAGCATATTTGCCAAATATGTGCAACACAAGTAACCACAAATGTCCCACACTCTACCCCATCAGGAAGCCACCCACTGTCGAGCGCTGGGGGAAGCAGGGCAGCCTGGGGAATGCACTACAGGAGTCAGGAATGCTGGCTGCCTTCCCGGCACTGGGAGATCAATTCTCCATTCCTGGAGGTGGGAACAAGGAGATGGCCAACATCAAAAGACAAAAGAGGTGTGAAGTAACTGTAATATATATAATTCTACCAGCATCAAGTCTTCTGAAGTCCCCAGACAAGCCAGTGGATACATGCTTTATGGTTCCCAGAGCAGCAGAAGTCCTTTTCACAGAAATAAATATTTTTCAGCCTCTTTCTTTTATTCGTCTTTCTTGGTCTATGTTGCCAATCACTGTGGGCTTGCAGATTCAGTGCAAGAAGAAATCCATCCTATGTGACCCTCTTACATTGATTCACCAAAATGACAGGTGACTGTAGCAGACAGTAACAAACCTGCGTGCTCTCCTTTGCTTGCAAGAATGGAAAAAAAAACCAACCCTGTCTAGGAAAAAAGTTGCACAGGAAATGAGTGATCCAATTGTATTAGTTGCAGTTATAATCTAGCAATGGATCAGTGTGCAGTAGTTCAGCTGAAGACATTTGCTTCAGCTGAAAACATTTGCTGTAAGGACATGGCATTTTCAGTGGTATCCTTGTCACAGCTACTTCCATCACTCAGGAGTGTTCCCCATCCTTACGGAAACTTTGTTTCCGGTAATGCTCTTCCTATATACCAGCTCCCGAAACTCTTGGGATTTTTTGTAATGGTGCAGCTGGGAAAATAATTTATAATCCCAGAACCATCTGGCCTTGGCTGTTCAAAAATTATTTTAAAAGCTCAGCACACTATCTTACCTAGTCTCACTCATTTGATCAGCAGGGAGAGACTTGATATCAAACAGGAACATTGCAAATTATGGCTTGGTATCAAAGCAATTTGGAAATGATATGTTCAGACCAATACTGAAGTGGAATTCTTTGGGTAGTGGGCATGCCTGGTTGCCTACAAACCTCAAGGCTAACGAAGCCAATTTTGCTTTCATATCGTCTAAGAATGCCACATGAAGAAAGTAAAAAGCAACTTGAAAAGAGATACTCTTGCTTTGAATAAGTTTGGCTTGAACATGTTAATGTGAAGACAAATTACAGAGAAACAAAAAAGTCTGTTATCTTCCTAAGAAGATATCTCTTTAGAGGGTCTTTAGCTGATAAGAGGTGCAGCATGCATGTCATTTAACTGATGACAGCTTTCTGGAGACCACATAGGAGTTTTTCTCATGTGATTCTGTTCATTATACTCAGAGGTGCTGCCTGCAATACGACATTTGGCAAACCTGGTAAGGTTACTTCAACAAACACCATAAAAAATTCAGAATGAGTTGCAGGTATGTATTGCAGTACTTAAGGTATACAAAGAAAATACGAATACATTTTTCTAAACAAACAAGTTAGTTTTTTTCTTTGAATGGAGAGAAGCCTCAGGATCATATCTGGGTTAGTATTGAAAAGGTGATAATAACAGAGTGGAATAATGGAGAAAGAGGCAAAAAAATATACCAAATGGAGAGGATGAGACTTAAAATGAGTAGATGGGAGTTGTTGCTTGTGCACACAAGCAGAAAAGCAGAAGACAAAGTCATTATTATAATGCTCCTGTAGGAAAACCCAGTTTGCCACATTACTTTAAAGCTACTAAACCCAGGCGATCTGCATTTTTATAAAAAATTGACCATTGATGACCATGGTGGCTCATGATGGATACTAGGGAAGAGTTCTGCCCTCTTGGGCTAAATCTATCCCATGTTACACAGCAAGCAGCTTTACTTGAGATAAAGGAGGCGCTAGACAGGAAAGAATTTACCCATTGAAAGGTGCTAGCAGTTGTGTTTTCGAGAGGAAGAAAGGAAGCTGTGCTTTTCCTTTGAAGGAAAGATACTTTTCCTAAGTATAAAGGCTACCTCAACTAAGCAGCAAACTGTTTCTAGGGAGCATTTATTTATCCTGTCTAGTTTTAATGTGTATAATTTAAATGAATATTTAAAATGCTAGATTAGAAGCCTGCCACTTCATTAGCTATCTCCGGAGTGATGCCAGCAAACAGCAGGGTGGTAGGAAGGGAGCCCAGCTGGTAGCAGGTGGAAGAGACGGGCAGGCTTTGAACTCTCACTGGCAGGTGAGAGTCAGCTACCTGCTGACAGGGTGGACATCAGAGATTTCTGAAAGGTCAAACTGTCCCATATGAGGATAAGATCTGGCATACAAAATGAGTGTCTCGGTGGACTTCAGAGCAAAGAAAGAAGGTATAATAAAAAAATACGCATTTTTAAGGCTCAACAGCCTAAGCTAATTAGAGTCCAGCAGGAAGGAAACTTTTCAAGCAAGTGAAAACAAACCATTATGATCAGACTCCTTTTGCTTTGCTTTGTTTTACTTAAACAAGAACAAAAGCAGAAAACAGAAAACTGTGGATTATTCTTCTCTTTTTTGGAAACTGGGGTTCAAGTAAAGACATAGATGACAAAACTCCCTGCTGGGTTGGATCCAGCAATGGAAAGAGGCCCAGCATCTGATGTAGGGAGGATTTTGCAAATGGAAAGGGATCAGTGAGAACAAAGAAGGCCTGTTTATTTCATTTGTCTAGTAAACTCTTTTTGCTGAATTTTATTCCCCAACACAACTGTTGGCCAAGAGGCAGCCAACCTTGTTCCACTACAGTGCAGCCTTCCACTGACATAACAGTAAAGGAAACCACATTTTTAGAGGCAACAACATTTCCACTGGCGTTGCTGCTGCTGAGTTACTACCGAAGGCTTTTCCAGGTGACAGTCTGGGATTTATCACCTTCCCCAGCTCTGCAGTCATTTTCACCTGGAACCTGTTGAACTCAGCAGGCCAGGCAAACAGCATGGGTTACAGGCTATTGGAACCCAGCTGCTAGTGGAAAAGTAAATATTTCAGCTAGTTGCTGCCTTTGTATAAAAACAAATGATTATTTGGTAAATGGCACTTGCAAACCTAATATTTCCTGTGTTGGTGTGTGCTGCAGAGGTTGCACAATGGGGACTTGTCCTGTCCCTGTGTTTTGGGTCACTGTGTGCATGAGGCTGTTGCCAGCAAAGCCAATGAAGTATGAAACCAGAACCCTCGTAGCAGGAAGCATATGCAAGATTTGCCAAATCATTACGGCCCAGCTATTTAACATGGCCCTGGCTTACTCAGCAGAACAAGCCTTCAAAAAGACAGACATAGCTGGCAAAGCCACAAAGCTATTGATTAAATGAAAATTGTGTTGTCTGGGAGTTTCTAAATGACTTTTGTTTGCCTGTTTGGTGCAGTTTTATTATGTTAAGTAAAGCTGTACAAGATGCTCAAAAACAAAGAAATTAGAGGGACTGCAAGAGAATGTTGCTTCACTAGGGATGACACAGACATCCTTCACAAAGCATAGAGTAAAACCATAGAAACCCTTGCCCAGAACCACACTAATGCTTGCCACAAGAGTCCAGAAAGCAATGGGAGGTGGACATTCCCACGCCCAGTTCCAATGTGGTTACATTCCAATACTGTAAATAAACTATCAAACTTGGAAGATACAAGGGTGAGAAAAGATACACGTGATAGAGGGACGGTACCCCACCACCATGCTAGGATTAGCAGGGTCAGTAACCGCATCTGTAGATATCTTGCAGGATTACATAAAACTAAAAAAACCCACCCAAAACCAGGCCTATTATCCAGAGTCTGGCACATGATACTACTCAAACGTCTCCATTTCTCCTTCCCAATCTTCTTTTTCTCTATGTGATTTCTGTATGTGATTTTTCTCTATGTGATATCCTACTGTCATTGCAAAAACAACTTGCCCAGACAAGGTTAATATAACAGGGATATTCTACTTCTGGGATTCAAATTAACTTACTCAGGTATCATGTACTGTATTATGTGGGGCAAACCCACCTTCTGTTCAGTGGTGCTGCATCACTACCTCTTCCTCAGGGCAAACCATCCATGCTTGCAGAAGCCTCCACTGATTTTTTTTATTTACATACGTTTAGATCTATATCTGTCTTTGATCTCTGCTTCCTTTTGACTAACTTAGGACACAGTTTTCAGAAAGCTATTATCAAGCAACTAGTATCAAGATACTTAGGTACATAATATTTTTTTTTTCTAAAACAAACCCCTCAGTGTGTTACCAAAACTGGAAGAAGCATCTCCTGAAATTTTAGGTTATACCTAGTTCTCTCTCAAAACCAGAATATGTTATTAAATAATTGCTTTTACTAAATCATATTGATTCTGATGTACAAACATATTTGATGAAATAGGCAGTGTTCCATTATGTCCTTCTGGAGTTGTACAGAGAAGGGCAACTTAACTGTGAAAATGTGCTTGCAATTATCTGTGGAAGAAGAATGAAACCTGGGAGGAGGGGAACAAGAAAAGGGAGCCTGGGAACAGAGAGAGACATTCCACAACAGATTTACAACACAAATGGCAGAAAATAAAATTAGCAGCTCCAGGGTGGGTACAGACTGTTGCCAGCATTTTTGGCCAGCCTCAGGGTATGTCTACATGGCAGTCAGTCACTCCCAGTAATCCTGAAACTGCAATATACTGGAACACCGACATACTCCTGTGAGATTTAAAATGGGGAGTGCTGGCACTAGTAGAATATAGCTGGGTCAGTACTGCCTGAATCAAACTACCCAGCTACTCAGAAAGTCTTGGTGCAGCAACACAGTGACTAGTACCTGAGCTTGCTAGAGTAAAGCTTGCATGGGATTGCCTCTGGCTCCAGTCCTCCTTGGGATCCAACTGACCTTGATTTTCTACCCCTACAAATGCAGATGTGAGTTCCAACATATTGCCTTTCGCAGCATGGTCAGAATAGCCACAGAGGCTTTTACAAAGGCCCAGAGGGAACTGTGCCACAGCTCTCCACCGTAAGACAGAATCTACATCCAAACTGCCAGCAGTGCCATTGGAGAGGTTTATCCAGTCACAAGACAGATCCTGTCAGCCGTAGGCTGCATCCCTGAGCCATCAGATAAATGGATACTACCCTACAGGCCCACAAGATGGGCACCTCTTTGCAAGGTCTCTCTCTGGTAAAACATTCATGCACAGGAGTGAATAAGATGCCTGTGGACATGTGTTAAGTTAGAGTCTTTAACTACATGCTGAAATACTACCCTAAGCATAGAAGTTTGGCCTCATTTGTAGGACAGAGGGACTAGAGTTAAAATTGAAGTTGTCCAGATAACCTGAAACTGAGACTTTGGTGCTTCTACAGGTTTGATTCTGCAACTTTAGTAATGTTGGTTTTAATGCCTTTTGGGAGGTAAGAACTAATCTGGGGGCAGATTGCTTCCTGGCAATTAATTGGTGTACTTTTGCAATAGCAATGAAGAAAAACATTCCACAGACATTCAGGTCAGGCAGAACCTGCCTAATAAATGTGGGACTAACTCATGCCTCTGCTACACTTCAAACAGCAGTTGCAAGGTCTGACTTCTTTTCTGTGACTGATCTCGCTGTCAGCACCATAACACTCAAGGATCCTACTGGTTGCTTTGCTCATACTTCTAAAATCCGGCTCTTTACAAATGCTATGAAGAAATGCTTGCATTTGCCATCATTACAATGCAGATGGTCAAAAGAGCAACACAGAGCAGAAAAAGAAGCTCAGATGGGAGCTTTTTTGAAAAATAGGGTTAATGTTTAAAGTCAGCCAGGATAGAAGCTACACTCAGCTGCCTACATTGGTAGAGCCGCGCATTCAAGGCTAGACTACGGTGAGCTGCTCTAAAAAAGACAGAGGGTTGGGGGTTTTTTTCAGAACAGCTTCTCAGCTCCCACAGCCTGCACCTAAATGTTACAATCCCAAGATAAAATGAGAGAATCTGTAGCAAAGGTCCCTCCATTTTTATATCGTTGCCAGAACCACTCCCCTTGCACCACCACCATGATTTGGCTGGCTGGCTCCATTGCTGCTGGCACTGCGCTGACCGGAATCACAAAACAGACTGTTTAGGAAACAGTTTTATACCAGCACAGTGTGCACTCTGCAGCACTACCTGACTGCTCAGATCTGTCTCCCATTTGCTTTGGTGGTCCTCAGCTTCCACATGAAACTTTTCATTTTTAAAATGCATTATGACCAAATCTTTATAAATTGCAGGGCGGGGGAGAAAGGGGACTGTTAATTTCCTGTTTGGTTCTTAGGATTTAAGCTTGTATGCCTGCAACACACTGACCTGGCTTTGCCAGTGTAAGTTGACACAGGGCATTATTCTGTACCTTTTGGATCTGCTCAAGACACATTCCCCTTCAGCCTGCAATATTTTCACATTCTGCCTTACAACTATTTGCATGACAGAATCTCTCTGCTGGGTGCTGCGCTAGACATATCAGGGAGGTAAGTTTATTTGCAAGTCTATTAGCATAAATATCAGGCCACAAAGGGAACATCTAAAGAGTGCTTTTCCCTTACTTGCAACACTACTATTGCTTGAGACACACCACAAAGGCCGTACTTAACTATGCAGCAAATAATTATGCACCCTAAAGTAATTTTAACAAGGCTACATTTATTAATACTTAACATCTAAAGCAAATAATCATACCAGACAGAAACCTGCCGGATCTAAACTCTTCTCTTGTCTGATTCCAAATCCAGAGCTGTTTGGTGTGTGCACTGTAGGCTTTTTACCTTTGGACTCGTTTTTGTCCTCATCTGTTTCAGCTTCAAGTTTGAGGCCATGCGGTTTCAGACTGTTGGCAACAGACTGCATCTTGCTTATTGTCAGTTGATTTTGATTCACTTTCTTAAGGGCATCTGACACGGCGTGGCTTCCAGCCATACCACCTCCGGCTATTCTCTCACCATCTAGAGGCAGTGCCAGGTTCCGCTAGCTCATGAATGGGAATCTTCCCTCCTCACCCAAGCCTGCCCCCCATCCCACAACAGGAAAGCCGAGGCTGTTGAAAGAAACAGGAATGGCAACAAAGCTGGCATTGTTGTCCTGAAAAACCACTGGCTACAGCCTACCCGCTTCATTTAGGGGATAACGGATATAAGGATGAATCCCAGCTTTTGTTTAAAAAACTTATTTGCCTTTTTCTTTGGAGAATAACTTGAAAATGGTAACAATGTCACTGCTGTAGGCAAAAAGAGAACCAGGGGAAGGGGAAGTGGCACTATTTTTCTAAAAGTCACAGTTTTTCAGGGTGGTCTTTGGGGTA
The DNA here is from genome assembly GCF_000699105.1 of Pygoscelis adeliae. Lineage (NCBI taxonomy): Eukaryota > Metazoa > Chordata > Aves > Sphenisciformes > Spheniscidae > Pygoscelis > Pygoscelis adeliae. The sequence goes on along the minus strand of NW_008824499.1, from coordinate 4,094,941 downwards.
TGAATCTCAGATCAACTTCACACTAGTGCAGTTCATGAAGGAGGAGGGCAGCACCATTCAGCATCCCACTGACAGCAGTAGGGTATTTTCAAGCTCTTACTGATGGAGTTGCCCTGCTAGTCTGAGGAAAGATGAGAGTAAGAAAGCGTTCAGCATATTAAGCTATTTATAACATGAAGACCTTGGACTTATACTTTTGAAGACTTCAGGAACCACTGCGATCTCTGGGTCTTCCCTTTTGCGTAGGTCAGAACACAGTACTCCACCCAGCAATCCCTGGATAAAAAACAACTAACTGTGGTTACATTAAAGTGTGTTACTTTAAAAGACACTCACTATTGACCATGCTGAATGAAGCAACGAGGCTTGCTGAGGGTCCTGTCTTGTATGGTAAGAAGTTTATGATTTGCAGCCTCATCACGTATTCAGTGGTCTCTACCCTGCCTGTTACCTTTTTGTAACAGCAAAATTCTTCTCCTGGATTCTTTGTAGGAAAAATTGTATCTAAATACAAATGGATGCTCCCTTTGTGTCCATGGACCAAAATTATCACTCCAGATTTGTAGATATAAATACAACAGATAAAAGTTATATCACTCATTCCACCATCAAGCAACAACAACTCTATAGGTTAAACCTGAAGATGAACTTTTATAGGGCCTATAAGCATCACCCTAATTTAATGATCTCTCCATGTTTTCACAGTGCAGCTGTCTGTAATAGTGTTTTTTGCAGTGAGTCCAAATGACATTAGTGGCAGATTAGGAATCTGACACATCAATTAGTAATCCATTCACTTTTTCCAAAGTCTACATCAGAAACTATCCGTGAATGCCAAACTGGCCTTGTAATCTCCACAGACATTTGTTAGTTTTAGGGCAAGAAGTAATAAATCTCAGCTTTTCTACACTCATAAGGAAATCAGCCTTCAATAAAGCTCACAGTTATGGCTCTCCAAAATTTATATTTTTGCCAATATGGATGTAAGTTTTGATTGGAATTTTTTAAATTAAGAAACTTGCACCTAGTTTTCCTTAGTTTTCATTTTTAAACCTGAAGCTCATGTCAGCTTCTTTGTCTTCATCTCTGCAATGTGTTTCCTTACATTTCACAGTCGCTTAAAAACTAAAAGTTTGTAGGTAAAGTGTGCAAACAATCCTTCTATTTGCACAAGATGCGCTGAAACAGGACTGCTCAGAGCATCCTGTTGCAGTTCAAAATCAGACAAATAAGGAGAGGTCTGACACCTAGTAAGGTCAACGAAAAGACTCCTGTTGACTTCAAGGCCAGAAAGGTACCAGTAAATTGAGTAGACTTCGAAATAAGTAACTAGGCCACTGGTGGATGACAGTATAAAGGGATGATTTTGATGCTCAGGTTGGGTGATGAGAGACAGATGGCATTTTTTCCCCCTCTGTTTTGATTTGGCACACTGGGGTTTGGTTATGCATGCTTATGGCTGAGCTTAAGCAAGGGAAGAGGGGGCAGAAGGGCTGGAGGGCTTGCTCCAGTGTGTGATAGAGCAACTCATTGTGAAACAGGCTAACCTGGAACATGTCCCCAAAACACCTGTGGCAGCAGAATCCTGCCAGCAGCTTCTCTAACCTAACCCAGCTAGCTCCTTCAGTTGGAACCTTACTGGCTCATTTGCCATCTCAGAGCTACATTCCCCAGACCCAGACACCTTAGGTCCCTAGACTGGCTCTTACAGACCCTCCAAGTCCCTCCAGTACTCAAGTACTCTTCCCAGTCTCTCTTGACTGAGCCTGTTCTAGCCTCTTCTCTCTCAGTAAAGTGGGTCATGAGGCAGCTCTGTTAGAAAATGCAGTCTCCTTTATCATTTGTCCTTCTTCACCTGCAAACTTCATTTAAGCTCTCCATCTCTCCCCACAATTGGATCTATGACTCTCCTGAAGCAGAAGATTCTCTGCACAATAGCACACTCACTGTCCAAACCCTCCAGAGTACTGAACCTAAGCCACCCTCTGTCAACCCCTTTAGACATCTCATACCCACCTCTTGAAATAAATAGTTTTCCAAGGTGGAGGCAAAGAAAGAAAATCAGCAGAGAAAGGACATTATGGTCTTACCACCAAAATTGCACTCGGGAAGAAAATGGAGTTTGCTATTTTCTGCAGAGATGGAGAGCTGTATCCGAAAGCATTACATCTCCTATTTATGTTGTGGATTTTTTGCAAGGCATTATTAGAAGGAAGCTTGACAGCTCTGCTGGGAAACTTGGCAAACACCAGGGCAGACCAGTTTCACTCTTTTACACAGCTGGATTTTCTGCAGCTCAAGTATTTTTCCCTCCTGCTCTTGGCCCATCCAAGATGAGTGCTGAATTTCCTTTAACGTTACCCCCAGTTAATTTGTTATTAAATTTAGGCTCAGTTTAACATCTTGGCATGCGATTTAAATAAAACCAAAACCAAATGTCCTTCATTTCTGCTGAAACCACCCTCGGTTTGGCTCAGCTGCCTTTGGTGTCACTGGAGGGTGAACAGGAGATTCATTTTCGTCTTGTCATTTTTGGTAGCAACCTAAATATCCTCCATGCAACTTTGAAATACATTGCCATAAAGTAATTATTTGTCATGGAATGAGACTGGCCAGAATCTGAACATGATACATTGGCTCTGACTTAGCTGTCAAATACTTGTTACTGTAGAAAAGGAAGATACAACAGACACATAAACAGTAGGAGTCCAGAAGGGTGCAGACAAAACTTACGCACAACTTCTTACTAAAGGAACAATGGTGGGACTTCCCACTTTCCATCCAGAGAGGCTAAAGGAAGGAGTGCTTGAAAATCCCATAGGTACAGCCCTTGCCCCTGTATAAATTTGTTCCTGGTCTAATTCTATATCTTACACAATCTAACTGTGACACAGTGCAACCAGAGTGATGTCAATGGAAAGGGAAAAAAGCTCGTAAGTATTATGAGTAAGTGCATATTACACTTAGCCTGGAAAGCAGTAAATGTGGGTGCTGACCTTTGGGTTAACTCATTAACTGCGCTAAGACGATGCAGGTGACTCTTCCAGTCAATTTTGCTTTCTTCTGTCCATGGGATATTTACAGGCAACTTTAAAAAGTCTTCAAAGTCACCTGCAGAAAGTACCCAGTAATCTCATTCTGCAAATTTCTATCTGACTAGGAATTATCACGTTCTTTGCTGTTTTTTCCAGTCAGTGTTCAAAGCGTGTTAGTTAGCTGTGATTGAGCTGATAAATCAAGTTATAAGATTTCTTTCTGTTGATCAAATAATACCGCTTAAGGGCATTTCCAAAATACTGATGTTTACAATTTCAGCCACAGTAGATTACTTCACATGCAGAGATGAAACCATTACCAAAGTATTTAACTATTAAAATCCTTGACATAGACACCTGAACTTCAGAGAAAATTTAGCAAGTTCAAAGATTTTGAAGTTGATGTCGTTTTTGTGGACCTATGCTACAGTGTAAACAAAAGCAGAATTTGTCTCTAACTACGACCATCAATCATTTAAGAGAATGAGGCCTCTTTGTGCTACTCAAAATCAAAACATAGAGTGGAAAATAGGGGAGGATCAAATAGAAAGATTCATGTGTGCTGAACTGAATGTTGACATAAGCCTCCTAAAAATTAAGTTATTTATCAATCTGCTAGATTTATGAAATCATAACAAACATGCCATACTAGTAATTTCACTAGTATGGCTTTAAATAAAAGTATGCTATAGTGGCATCAGTAAAGAAACAGAAGGACAAGTTCTTACTTGTGCCCAAGTTCATGTGCAATTGTAAATGCCAGATTGAGACCGTTGTCTTCAGCAAGAACACACTTTCTCTTGGCACTGCAGACACCTCCCAGGTAAGCAATTCCTGCACAGAAACACAGAGAACGTTCCCATCACAATCAGTGAAACAGCTCATTCAGTCAAAACATACAGCAGTAACTCAACCAAAAGGATAAAAAATGCGCCTGGTATAAAAAATATTAGAGCAGTTTGCACACAAAATCATCTGAGTATTTTGTTCATCATCTTATTGAAAAATCAGTCTAGAATTTTGTCAGACAGGAAACAAGTTAAACACACTCACTTTCACTGCTTTCATTGGAAAATATATTTCACTGACTCAAAAATTCATCTAAGCTTGGCTATTAATGTCCCCTACTACAATGTTAGAAGATGCAGTGAAGTAGCCTTAACAAGATTTAAATGGAGTTCTCCCCATTTTCAGAATAAATTTGGGGAGAAGGAATAAAACAATAAAAGCAGAGACTCTCTGAAAAGATCTTACGTTTTCCCTTATTTTCATACTTAAAGAAAGCAAGAGTGGTAGAGTCAGAAAAGCTGGCAAACTCCTGATGGTGAGTCACAAAGCCAGTGTAGGTGGCAGAAATCTTCTATGACTTAGTGGAATTTAGGATTTGATCCCATGGACATTTGGACAGTACTCTCTAGGCCTGTTTGTGTGGGCACCACAAATGGTTGTAGGCTGAAGTCAAAAGGGAATTCAGAAGTTACAGCATGAAACTTCTGCTATGGAAAAACAATAGTCCTCATATGCCCTTCCTGCATCCAGACTGTCCCCTGCAGAAAGTGCCATTGTACTTGGAAACGTTGTGATGGCACCACAGGCCACACACAGGACAATTTGCTGATGAGATTTTGTTTAATCTGCCACCTAGAAACCACAGTTAAGCCATTGTGAGTTACGCAGAAAGGTTACAGACAGAGCCTAAGGATGCCTCTATTCATACAAGTCTTCCACTGCTAAACAAGCACCTCTCAAAAGCCACACAAACAGCTCAAGTGTGCACACAAAACGAGACTCCCAGATAGCATGCAGCAACCTAAATGCTGAGTTCATCCTGCCTCTTCACACATCATTCTGCCGTGCTGGAAGAAGGGGAAGTGTAAAGACCATCCACAAATGCCTTTCATTTTTTTCACAGCAGATACATTTGCTTATATTTAACAGAAAACAAGAAATCTATTTCCTCGCTGTAATACTGTTCTCACAGAGGGGTAGCTAGGATCTAGCTGCCTTTAATGAGTAGACCACAACCATGCAATGGAGACACGATCTCTCTTTTTTTTTTTTTTCTTTCCTCCTGCTAGAGTTGACAAAGCTGTGTTTATCAGGGTGCAAATGGTGTAAAACTTTAGACCTGGAAGAAGTCCAGTTCTGTTTTTATGAGTTTTGACAATATGGATATTTGTTGCCAGTGGGATTCTGGATGGAACGAAGGGATGGGCAATAGCCTTTTAATTCAGCACTAGCAGCAGAGAGTGAAGGCAGTGCAGAAATCAGACACTAACATTTGCTTACTTTAAAAGTGCTGACTGTGGAAGGCCAGATTCATACCACATGCAAGAAATGAAATCAAGATTTAATCTTTTTAAATCAATGACTATAGAAGGCTGGATTTCAGCATTCTTCTTAACTGACTTGCTTTTTACTCGCACAATAGTCATAAGGACGTCAAGGAATTGCTCAGGAAGTAATACGTTACTTTGAGAAAAAGATTGCAACCTCAGTCCACACACCTGATGGCCTAATGAACAGGTCATAGAACAGAATCTCAACTGTAGGTGTCTGCAGTGTGTCTTGGGCTACGAACATGCCTTCTGTTTCTTTTAAAGATCACAAAACATTTCTGGTTGATTTCTGAGAGGGAAGTAGATATTTCTCCTGATTTATATCTGCTACCGTGCACCCTCATGGTGACTTACAAATAATAATACCCTCACCAATAACAGTCTTCTGCTTCCAACCCTACTTGGGATCAGCAATTTCTGGAATACTTTTGGCAGGAGGAAAACGCCGTTTGGTAAAATGTTAGTTTATTGTAAAGCCAATAGCAGAAGGTCTGAGATTAAGAGCAGCTACCAGATTTTGGTTAAAGGGAAGCAAAAATTGAATATTTGAGTCACAGAAGATGAAAAGGAACAATTAGGTGACTCAGCCAATCCTCTGCTTCTTTAGATTTGTGCCTTTGTGCATTCTGAGTTCTTAAACCCTCTCCCAGCACGCATACTTGAAACAGGGTACTTGGGAGGAAGGATGCTTCATGCCAAATTGCTAATCCACTCCATAGCTGCCTCTCCACTGGAGCACACTATGTTGTCACAGGAGGCAAAACTGTGATGGCCCATCGGCTGCTGATAATCCTGATCCCCAGCTGTGAGAGAGGAAAACTAGCGAGGGCTGTTGAGTTCGCCTTCGCTCATTAGCTTGCTCAGCCCAGGCTCTTCCCTCAATGGCGTGCTATGACCCTGTGGCACAACTGCCATCTACTCAAAAGTTGATGTAGATGGAGATCCTTCTGCCTCTTGGGGATGAGGCAAACATAGTTCATAATAAACTGACCCAACTCAGCTGAAATACACTTTTACTAAATAGGGAGGGATATTTTGGTTACCTTTCAGCAGTTTTAGGTACAGCCAACAGCAATGACCACAGCAGGATTCTTACTGAAAGTGTTTCATTCCTACTACTACACCTGATTATTCCACCTTTCTCTTCCATTTAACCAGTGTCAATATATATCTCAGTTGTATCTGACACATGAGGTTTTAACTGAGAGGCAACAAAACAGTATTGCATCTCAAGCTCAGTGGTCAGTCAGGCAAGCTGGTTTAGCTTGAAATGATTCATGCTAATTTCCTTCTGATAAATTTCATAAAATGAGGCTGATTCAATGTTTGCTGTCACTTGGAGATGGAAAGGAGCAATATTTTTCCATGTTTGGGAGATGTGGTGTAGCAAAATAGTCTAGAGTTCTGTCAATATATTAAGAGGTTAAATATCAATTAAAATATCAAATACATTACCTCAAATGGTAATTCTTCTGAAGTCTTTGTTTAGTGGTTCTAATCCCCACTGAAACTGACTGGCAGTAACACTGCTCTGTGCTAAAAGTCTCATTATTCAAAGGTGGAAAACTAACGATTGAGGACTTGTACATCCATCAGTGGCTGAAAAAGTGACTGTGGCTCAGTTACAGACTTTTAGTCACCTTATTTTTATTAGTTGTTTTCAATGCTTAATGTGAATCCTGTGTGGCCATTTTATAATATTTACAATGACCAATTAAAAAATGTAGACATCTAAAATTAGTTTATTACTACAATTATTAAAGACTTCTGTTGCAGTGGAGCCTGGGGATCACACAATATAGGAACAGAAGTGGACTGGGCAGTCCACTTATTATTCTTCATAATCCTAGAAGAGCAGACAGCAGAAAACTTTGCAGTACATGAAATGAACTCAGTAAGAAGTCCAGCTCATGAACTGCTGAGTGCTTATTAATAAGAGTCATTCTGGAACAGCAAGCCAGTTATAACAAATTGTTACAACATTTTAAGCCTGAAAAAGCTTGCCTCAAAAAAGTTTTTGGAATATATATTTTCTATCAAACCACTTCCTAAGACTATAATTTTCTTTTGGACCAGTACATTTTACCATTAATTATTTCATTAGAAGATAAATAGCAAATATGCTATTGAACTGCAAACACAATACAGTTCTTTAGTAAATATATCTGAGCCATTAAGACAAATGCAACTTTTTTGTAACCCAATACAATGATCCATATAATTGATATGCAGAGGAAAATACACCTTTAACCGACAATGATAGTAGTACAATGCCTTGGTAGCTGCATTAATACGATTTATTTTCTTCATTGGGATGAATGGAAACTGTTGTTTGCCTCTTAAAATTCCAGATTTTTATCTGAGCCTTTCAAGTCTGAAGAACTGGAATAGAAACTTCATGAATTCAGATGTGTTCATGAAAATCCTGGCATGCTGTGGTTCTACCAGGCTGCGAATAATATAAGAGGAACTTCTCCTGTTTGGTAATTTTGCTTCTGGCCCTGTCTGGGAGACAGGTGTGTGAAAATGAAAAATAGGGAAGAAAGTTGAACTGGGTTTTTTTTGTTTTGTTTTGTTTTTTGTTTTTTTTTTAACCCCACACGTCTGTGCTCATGCAAATATACAGACAGTGGCTTTCTTCAGGGAAAAAAAAGTCCTTATCTTTCCAGATACACTATTAACCGCCAGCAATTACCACAAATCTATTTTTAGTATCAAAAAAGGTCAAGCAGGAGCATCAGTGGTAGAGAGAAAGGAAAGCCAATTACTATTTTTACTATTACCAAGTGTGAAGGTTTTTTCCTTTCTCTCATGAGAAATTGCATAATTACAGTCCATAACTTCTGTGCTTGGGTTTGAACATGCAAAGCTATCTACACTTCCACAGCAAACCTTAGGACACAGGCAACTGTGTAAACTCAGATTTATCCAAAAAGTTGTCATACATAAACAGTTTGCAGCTGTTGGCCTTTCTGCCAGCTAATGAGCCCTCTGCTAGCAATATCTCTAAGGGGAATGATTACATTTATCCTACCAGCTCAGCTAGGCATTAGGATATTACATACTTGCCACAGTGATAGCCAAAGCTGGAAGAAGACAAGTTCTGGTGCGTGGGTTCACATCTCATCCTATTCGAAACACCCGGGGCTTCCTTCTGACGACTGTGGAATATTCACTCAGCAAGTGGTTTATCCAGGTACTCCAGCTTTCAACTCTCTAATGTCTTGTTTTCATTGCACTCCTAATACTTTAATCTCTTCTTTTGCCAGCCACCTCTGGAGACAGAACTTTTACTTGATTAAAACTTGGCTAGCTTTCCTCTTCTCAATGTATTTGCTGTTGGGAAGGGAGCCAAACTTGAAGTCCTGAAGTCTGCTTGGCACAAATGGAGACTCACTGCATATCCACATGCACGCAGCAAACCTCCCATTCCCCACCATTACTAGTTTGGTGTTGAGCTGACGTTTTTCTCATCCTCCCACGGTTTTCAATTTGTGCAGCTCACACATTGCCATCAATTACACTCCTGTAGCCTCTCTTAACATCCGACATAAGTAATATCAGGAAACCCTAGAAGTGATTCATGCTCTGCCTTTCCGTTCAATTGTGTTGATATGTTTGACAGAGATGCCCTGCCTGTATTTACACATCAAGTCAGTCACCAAGGGAATCTTTCAGTGCTTATGATACTTAAAAAATGAAAAACACTTTTCCTTTCTATAAAGCCTACATATAAAAGGTTCCAAAATTTAAAAAAACATTAAAGAAGAAGTACTCACTAAACTGCCTCCAAGATAGGTAATAACACAATCACTGTTCTACAGCTGAATAAACAGAGGTCCCAAGAAGTCAGCGGTATCCAGGTGAAAAAAGAACAGTATCCATGGAAGGACCCTCTCCAGCATGTACGACACAGAGGGCCCAAGGTTGTTACCATCACTGTCCTACTGAGCCTCCAGTTCCAAGTTTGGTTTACAGGGATCATCCAGAAGAAGCTAACAGGGCGAGCTGTTCCTTCATTTTATGAGAATGTGCTAATTCAAAGCCAGACATGCAATTTTGGTGGCACAGATTAATTTGGCTTAATGCTGGATAGTCATCTAGATGCCAATTTCTGTTAATCTTGCAGTAACAACATGGTTTCCATTAGAGTTTAATATTCACGTGTGGAAACTGTTTTCCTTAGCAATAATTTTCATTGTCACTGTAGTTAATGAAAACCACGCTGGAAACAATACACTCATTATGAATCACAAGTACAGGAATTATAGTACAACCATCCAATGCAGGGGAGACAGCTATAGTCAGGTACAAAAACAAGTTAACAATCATGCCAAGTGCTGTACCCAATGCAAGTCACAATATTTTGAACTCGGGTATTTATACAGGAAGAGTTCCTGACGCCATGGACCATCGACGGAACTGGCTCCCAGACACTGCAAGAAGTCAACCATAGTCTATTTCAAATACGTCTCCCCATAAATGTGCCTTTACTCTTAAAGGGAAGGTGAAATATGAAATAAGCTCAATCTCTATGTGCCTGAGAAAGAAATTGACGCTGACAATAGGGACGCCATTTTTCCTGTTTGCACTTAATCAAAGGTCAGAGAATATGACCCACTATCTGTCTCATTCTCTTGGTGCCATACAAGAGACGAAAATGAGTCCAGGGAAGAAATTAGTTCAATTCACTTGACCTTGTTGAGTGGCAGAACATCCACTCCCTGTTGAGGGCTTAAATTCCCTCCAGGGTGGGAGGTGGTTGAACCATATCGAGGAAACAGGGCAACACGGGACTGGTCCAAATACAACTCTCTACACAGGACTGGGTAGGCACTCAGACAACAAGGGAATAGTCAAAGTCCTCAAAAGGAGTTTGTAATTCTGCAGAATTTAAGCTAGAATACCATCCAGGCAGGTGTATTGTGTATACAACTCCCCTACTTTCAGCTGGTGGAGGAAAGTAGCGGAGGAAGTAGTTTCCAGCACTGATGTTTTTGAGCATTGGTAAGCCCATGCCATTTCTGCAGGCAGAAGATGATCTGGATTCCTGGGAATCCCAAGAAACCTCTAGCTAAGGGCATGTGAGGTTCACTTCTCCGACACTACAGCACACATTTGTTTTCATACATGGTTTTCAAACTGGTATCCAAGTCCCCATATACATTCTTCCCTGCCTCACTGAGAAACTGGCAAGTACTACACCAACTTTACAGAAAAGTGAGCTAAGACACAACATTCAAGTAACTGGTAAGATCACACAAGAAGTCACCACTACTTCTGAGAATACACATCAGACCCTGACTTTCTGTACCTAGCCAACTTGTTGCAAATGTGCCCATCATCTCAGAATCCTCTTCTTACTTTGGAGAATCTACCTTATTCCAAATTTCAACATGACCTCTATAAAACTCTGTTCCTTGCCTCCAAACCAGCATGACCTGCAGAGATGCAGCACGCTTTCCCAGAACTCAGTGTACTCTGTGGCTGGACACCTCCCCTGCGGAACTGACTGCTGTCCCGTAGTGCCCAATAAAATCTCTTCTTCCTTGTAACTCTGAAAACACTGCCACTTCCAGTATACACAACTGCTGTCAGAATCCCAAAAGCCCAGCAAGAAAAATAAATAGCTGAAACACAAAGCATACTTTCTGAATCTCTTGATTTTCATTACACACACCCTGAAAGACTAACAAATAAAATCTCTCCCTGATATTCACAATACTAGCTGTGATGTTTCTAGGGCTGATAATGTAATACTCTGCAGAACACAAGGTCCTAACAGCACAAATGAATGAAATACACAATATCTTTTATAGGGGATACTTTTCTGACTACTGGGAATCCTTGAAGATATTTGGTACTGAAATACTGCTACGGCGCCCAAGGGTCTAGCGACTGGCCCTGGAAAACATTTCTCAAGACCAGGACTCTAACTGTGACAGCCAGATTCAACCATGTGCCTTAGTCTTTGTGAAATGACTGCGATTCACGCAGATACACCCAAATCTTAGCCACAGCACCACTGAAGCTCAACAGAACTTCTCAGCTGACTCTTTCAGCCCACACTGAACTCTCTGCAGGCATGCGCTGCTCCCATTTTCAAACAGATTAGCTGACACCTAACTGGGGTTTGTCTATGCAAGTTGCCATACTCTATACCTTTCTGACAAAAAGGCCTTTGTGAGGCTAGACCTCTTCATGTCTGTAAACCTGTAAAGAAGGCAAGATTCTGCAAATCATTAGGGCTTAAAGGAGCGCTTTTGCTATCTTCTTTTTCTCTTTGATTAATTACCCTGCAGGACAGCAATTAATGGAACATGCAGAATCCCCTCCCCAGCATAGCCAACTCTCAGCTTTAGCTTTCAGTCTTTCTGTGGGGTTTTTATGTTTCCTGGGAACCCTCCTGTGGTTTTCTAAGTTTAATGGATGAATCATTTATCTGCTCCTATACTAACTTGCCCACACACAGACATTCCCGAAGATGTCAAAAGCCTTATTCTAATGCTATTTACATTGGATTTACACTGTGCTAATTCACTGATTTAAGCAGAGCCTCTTCCAGTGTACAAGGGACTGCCCGGGCAGTTGAAAAGCCCTAGCGATCGAGACCCCTCATGACCTTAGGGGTAATTGTCCTCACCCAAGCTAGTAAAAAGTCACTTCAGATACCAAATGCATTGAGATGAAGAAAGCTGACAGACGTTCTAACACACTTTTGGCCTAGAAGAGGTTTTAACCAAGGCCTACAAAAACATGCCAGACAGGCTATTAACACTGCATTATGCCAGCAAAGAGCAGACAACCTTCGGAAACCCCCAGAGGTTTGGCTTGGGCATCTTTGAAAACCACATTCCCTTCCAATGCTATTCACCGAGGATTTGTAATCACATGCATAAATATTCACCACACTGACCATACCTGAGGAGAGGTATGGCGTTCACAGTAATTCAAGGGAAGCTGGAAACAAGTATACTGGTTAGCCTCATAGAGCCGATATCCATCAGGAGTGACACGGGTATTACTGATCTTGCCTTGAAGCAATGGAATGCATTAAAAGACCACCTGAAGTTCTTTCTAGCCCTAATTTTCTAAGCTTTTACGATAAAGCACTGGGATCTAAGATCTCAGCAAAGAAGGAGATAAAAAGAAATACCCTGTTTATTTGACATCTGCTCTTTGTTCAGCATGACATCCTCTATGCCATTAACATGGCTCCTCCCTTTCAGCAAACCACTGCTTCCCTAGATGACAGCACATTAATAAATCCTCTCCATCTAACGTGACATGAGGAGTGGCTTAATTAACTGGAGCAGAGGAAGCAGGGTATCATCTACATGTTTACTCTACTTTGATATGCTAACAGCCACATTCCAGAGAGCTTCTCCCGCATACTCCCCAGCAACAGGAGCCCGGGCTGCTGCTGAATGCAGATCTCAAACAGGCAAAAACAGAGTTCCTTTCTGCATTCCTGTTTCTCTAGTTAAATATGAAGGTTTGGATATTTAGTCCAAATCAAACCACCATTCCCGAATGTAGATTCCCAAACCCTGGCAGCTAATTCACCATCTGTTTATAGACATCATTACACAGTGCTGAAAGTCTCCATGCTCATGTACACACATAGAAATACACGGGCTTAATTACCCAAAGTAAGATGTACTACAACAGCTGTACTCCTGTTAAGAGGAAAGGCAGGGGAAGAGCTAGCTAGGTGGATCTGAGAGAGGTACTCCAGTTGTGGAGGGATTGATCGACTGGATTGATGAGTCAACACATAGTGCTGGGAAGTATACAGAAGCCTGGCATAATTCAAATTTAGTGAACAAGGGGAAAAGACAGATGGGATGAAATTAGGGATTGAGAGGAGTCGGGGACAGAAATGTAGCAAATGGAGATAATATGGGGTTTCCAGAAGTCTTCAAGAAACATGACTTTGATCTCGTAAGCAGCAGGGAGTCACTTCTGTGGGAGGCAGGGGTCAAGGAGGGCAGGAGATAAGATCAGAAGGGAAGATGAGCTCTCTGAGAACTTCTGTGTGTACTTACTGCTAAAGAAAAAATGGATCTACAGCCCTGGGTCATATGTTTCTGGCATCATGGGTTCACTTGAGGAAAGGTAGGAGCTGGACTGCAACAAGGCCTGATGAGGACATAGAAGTATTCAGGCAGGGAGGCCAGTGCCTTGGTGTGGGAAAAAAAATGGCACATAGCGTAAGGAAAGGACAGCTATTAGAACTGGTATAGAAACAAGCAATGGAAATCAGTGGGATACAAGCTATTGAAAGAAAAAGAGACAGGCACAGGGGACAAGGTTGTTCAAGTGTATCTTACACCAAAATGAATCGGAACCAGCAGAAGTCAGGAGAGATCTGATGCTTTTGAAAGACTACAGGAACATGTGACTGTGAACTCAAAAAAAACATCACCAACAACTGTGAAACCAAACTGTAAATCAGGATTTGGATTCTGGCCCTTGGAAGTCACCCCTGCCTGGGGCTCAAAGGCATTTGGATTTGAATGTCTTCTGTTGGCCTCATTTTGTTAACTGGATGTAGACTGCACTGCAGAGATGAACCTGCTGGTCCTTTCTACAACCTGTTGTAGAATTAAGCAGGATCTTCCCTTCTCACATGCATGCAAATATTGGCATGATAATATGCAAAAGACAGGCCAACCTGCCAAGGCAACAGGAGGACTCAGCACCGGATTCAGCATTTGTGGAGCTGTGTGAATAACTGTCTTTCACTTCAGTGGCTGAAGCAGAGAGAAGCAGGATAGAAATGAGTCCACATCTCTCACCTGCTGGATTGCTTGACAAGAAGAGAGAACTCCACCTGTTCCTTCTCTAAACAGCCTTCATGAATCTCATCCTTCACTTTCTCAGATGTTATTAAAAATCTAATTATTTCAACATTTCAGTATTTGCATTTTGACCTGTCCTATTTGGTGGAATAGGCCTAAACTCAAGAATTGCTTCAGTGTCCCCTAAGCTGTATCTTTCAGGAAATAAATAACTCACCAAAAGAAAAAAAAAACCAAACAACTCTGCCATCAGAAAGGACAGTGCTCAAGGGCTACCATGTCCCATGCTCACCACTCTGCCACGTGCCTATGTTAGTCCACTAACACCCATTCTATTCTCAGGATGGGTTCCCATCTGAAGGTTATATCTTCCAAGAAATGGAAAAACAACCCTGGCATTGCCTGCAATAGCTGCAGCTTTGCAAACTGTGTAGGGTTCCAAAACCAGCTTTGAGGCTATTTTCATCTTGCTTTTTCAGATGAGTTCCGTGACTTCCAGTTTTGAATTTGTCAGTTTGTCTCTGCAACTCATCTGAGCCATCTGCTTCAACAGAGGGCCCGAGTTCAGAGAGAATGAAGAGGAATGAAGAAAAAAAATCAAATCAGAGCTTTTAATGAGACTGCTAAACAAAGAGAAACATGGAATTCAGCAGCAGGGATCCTGCAGCCTTCAAATTCCTCAGTATCACCCTTCCAGAATGAAGAGACAAGGTCAGATTTGGCAATAAATCAGAAAAAATATTTGGAGTCTCTGTACCAAACAGCATCTGCTTTAAGAGCTAACAGTCAGGGTCCAGCATTCAGTTCCAGTTGTTCTCTCTCATAATTGCAAACACTAAGAAACTCATGAAGTTATTCAAATAAATTAAAGGACACTTTTAACAGTTTCACCAGCTTTACTGAGCCATGCCTATCTCAGCCTGCCATGGTGTCGGTCGGGCGTGGGTTCATGAGTCCTGCAATCGTTCAACAATATTCAGCAACGTACCATGAACAATGTTTCAGTGTCTGGAAAGTTTCAGCGCAGTCTGCTGAATGGGACAGTTTTAGAGATGGCCGAACACCTGTGCTGCTGCTGAATGGCATTCTTCCACGGCTCTCAATTAAATTCTTTCCATGTTCTTAAAGAATGACTAAGCAATTGTTACTCTCAAAAAGCAAATGAATCTATACTTTTGAGACATGTTAATATTTAAAGTGTATTTTATTTTTAGGCGCTGTATGCGTGTCAAGCTGTTCTCTTGGCAAAATAAGAGCAGCTCAGGCGACTAGCAGAGCAGGCCAGCAGAACGGGATGATTCACAGTAATCAAACTTTGAACAGATGCTTCTCCAAATTGCTTCTGTGATACTTCTCAATTACAGCTCCTACATCCTGACTTACAGGGCTGTTTAAGCTCCTGGCTTCACTTTGTCAAGCTGCCAGCCAACACACACACTGATAAACTTATTTAGCAATTCTTGGTTCAGCCTTTCTGTTTTAATTCTTTGCTGAGTGCTGATTTAACCTCACAGCCTGCCTGACTTGAGAAAACTGACAAACCTGGGGTTTGTGCCTGATAATGTTAATAGGGTTGAGTTACTCTGTTGAAGTCAGAACTTGAGCTGAAAAGCTCATGCAAGAGAATGAAGCTGGTCCCTAATACCTCAGCACTGGCTACTACCTCTGCTGCCAGGAGTAGGGAGTGAAAATGATCCTTCCACATTGGCGGGCAGGAAGAGGAGACTAAGGCAGAGCCATGGCTCTACTTCTCTCCTCACGCAGTACCACAGTCAGCACATTTATTCTGGCAGAGCATGATAGTATGGTGGAGGGGGAGGTGACAATAAAAATACCAAACCCTAAACTTACTTCAAAATTAATGGCTTGATTTCCTACACATTTGCACTTCCACTTGGGGTTTCTGATGTAAATGTGGGTGATGCAATCTTTCCCTCAGTGGCAGCATCAAAGGGAGAGGGCTTTCTCCTCTACTCAGTTTCCTATTTTTCAGAAAACTTCCAACAAGCCTAATATTTCCGAGACCCATATCCTCAAATTTGAGTCAAACTGGCCAATGGGTTAAAAAGCTATTCGGGAAAGACTGTCATTGGGGTAGACAGATGTAAGCACAAAGCACACATATTGCATACACACACTCACCAAATCAGGTTAAAATGACTATTAACATGAAGGGCCCTCCTCTGGGTTCCCAAACAGAGCTGTCCGTTCCGACTTCACCCCACAGGAAGGAAAGGACCCACATGGTACTTTACGCAGACATAAACACATCACAGCACCAGCCCGACGGAAGAGAAGCAATGGCTAATTTCAGAGGTAACGTAGGTGGAGATATTTTTAGTATGCTCTGAATCTACTTTCTTTAGTACCTCTTTCTCTAAATTACTCAAAAATAAAATGTCACCTTTAAAGTAACACAAGCTAGAGAGAAATTTTCCCTAAGAAAAAGACCAGCATGAGCTTTTCTCACACTTAATAAAAAGAAATCTCTCATGTTCAAACTCGAGCTCCTGCGAAAGAAAACACAAATTTGGATGAATACTGCTGAGCTCCTTGCGATGACCGACAGCAGCCAGAAGAGTCCCTGGTGCCTCACAGACACAAGTCAAGGCACAGTCCCAGTCCTGAGGCCTTTATAGTCTGAATTCAGAAAGGACTGCACATGAGGCTCACAGGGGGACTGCACCTGCAGGCAGCACTAAAGACACTTACTGTCACAGTATCCTGCAGAAGCCAGTGGGACATTTCCACGCACATGTGTTCATGTGCTAGGTCTTTGTGCTAAAGTATCAGGGCCAACAAGGGGAGAACTGCCTCTTCTAGTCTCACATGCTTCTAAATAAAACACCCCTGGGAAGTGCAGAAGCTCCTATATACTTGTACGCTGTCTGGGTGACACTTCCAGTTCGGAATCAAATCTGTGTGTCCCTGATTGAAAACTACGTGCTAAGTCTGCACCATGGTTTGAAGGGGTTTTCTCAGCTGTCAAGCCCCACTCGGTAAGTGGCTTGTGGAGAGAATTTGCAACGGTAACAGCTGTACTTTCCAACTACGCAGATAGGATATTTTTGTACAAGCCTGCTTTGGTGCCCAGTAGCAGTGGCCTCCTGTCAGCTGCCATGTAATGAAGGAGATGCATTTCCCAGCAAAGCTACCTGATTAATGATAGCATAAACAGCTTCATGGCATTCACAGAAAACAAGTTGAATATGTATTACATCCGATCTAATTGTACCAGCTATCATAATTACCATGGGCTTGATCAAAATCTTACTGAAATCAATAGGAGTATTACCACTGGCTTTGGAGAAAGTGCATTAAGCCATTTCCTGGCTTCTTTTACTTAGTTCCCACCCCCAGAAGGCTGGTCTTTGTCTTTTGTCCTTCAGTGTAAAGCCAAAAAGCTTTATTTACTTCAGCGTTTAGCCCACGTTCTGGCTCACAGACACTGGTGCATGAGTGGGTGTTCTGCATCTCTGTAAACACACCAGTTCATTGAACAAATATGGACTACAGTCTTCCCATGTTTGAAAATGCAACAAGCGACACAGATAAAGATAAAAATAGAAAAGAGAGGGATTGTTCTGAGATACTCAGTCAAAAGTTATCACTTTTAAATCTGTCCTTCAGACAAGAAAATCCCAAGGATCTAACCATCACAGCAAACACACCTCTGCACTGCAACACAAACCGCAGCAGTCAAGAGTTGGGGCCCACCATGGAAAGGACCAAATGCTTTTAAGAATCCAGGACCTTTGCTCTGAGCAGAGAGCATCACACCCTTCCCCGTTCCTCAGTTTCAGAGCGACATTGCAGAGAATGCAAACATGTGAGAGGGCTGTGCCAAGAACCTCTTCTCCTCACTTTGCTCCACAGAGGGAGAAGGGAAATGGAAAGATCCAAGTGAAGACAGATAAACACATAGAAAGAAATCTGGGGCACATCAGAGAACATTATGGAAGAAGGAAGGGAGACACAGGGAGGAAGAGACATGAAACTGAAACATAATTATCAGACTCTCATGAGGCAACTGACATCTCTGAAAGAAAACTACAAAGCTTAGGACTTCAATAACCCCAAGCAATATTTCTGTGTTGCAGGATCTGAGGTCCAGGTTCAGGAAAGCATCTCTACTTCAGATGCTGCTTAAGTATGCGTCCAGATACAGAAGGTCAGGCAAAAATCACAGGGAGAACCATCTGGAAGGACAGAGCAACTCCAGTGAACAATGCTGCTTTTCTGAAGACCAAGTCAACAGACACTTGTAAGAGGTCATCAAAGGGATTAGAAGGAGCACCAGTACTTCCCCAGAACTGATCAGGAGTCAAGACATAGGGCGAGAAAGGTGTAGTCAGGAATTTCATCCATACTTGGACCCAGACAAGACCAAGGTGGAGATAGTACTTTCTCTCTGACCAACAGACATAGCTAGAAAAGCAGACAAACTAGGGCATAGAAGATAGGAAACATGAATCTACGGGTTTCTTAAACAGAGATATAAAATATAAATTCTAAATAGAAATCTAACCTCAATCTTTCACTTTTCTCTCATTTGAAGAACAACAAAGTCCGGTTCGACTGATGGACTCATTTTAGAGCATCAGTTTAACTTTCCAATAAATAGAAACATCCACACAGGGTTTCCTAACTTACTGGCCAGTTTTCTTATAAATAACTGCAGTGTTTTCTCTGTTTGTCTACTACAGTGCAAATATTGTCATACATGCTAGAGCTTGGTGGATGACATTATTAAAACCAACAAGTAGACCCTCAGCAGAACATTAATGTGTACCCAGCAGTCTAATTATGGTCAGGCAGAGCCTTAATGCAAACACATCAGGCAAAATGGCTACACAAAAATGTATGACACAACTACACAAAACCAATAAATATCTTCAACCTGTTGACTGCTCATGACCACTAACTAAAGTAGAAATACAAGGCTAATCCCAAGTTAAACAAAGACAGAAATCCTTAGCATTCTAGAAATCATGCTGAAAGAGTACAGAAGGAGAAAGATATTTGATGGGTTTGGTCTAGGATTTTTAAAAATTTTTTATTTTAATAAGTTCAACATATTTCTCTCAGCTGATCTAAAAGATAAAAGACTTGCCAAACTAATTCAGGCAAACACCTTGCAGATCATAGGATTCTGAATCTGAAATTTAAAAGTGTATATAGCAGAACCCCTGTATCCAAATAAAATTCCAGGGGTTCAAAGGACAGTTTATATATACACATACCTATACATACACACACACACACCACTCAGTGAGAATTAGGCTAAAATTTCACCATCTCCTACAGTCACCTTCCCATCTAAATTAGCAAGAACTTGATAAGGAAACCCCAGTATTTTCTGCAAGGAAGATCTGGTCAAATTCAGGTATGTAAAACTCAAAGTACTCTGCCATGCATTTAGAGAGAGTAATTTTTTTCCAGAATGGGCATTACCAAAAGATGCATACATTCACATAAATGGATATAGAAATACAAACACATGCACATGCATGGATATATTCACGTATTTTTGCATTGATCTAACCAGGAAGCAAAAATAGTCAAAGAAAGAGGACCAATTTCTCTCTAGCCTGTATTCCAACCCAGAGAATCATTATACCTCTTCAAAATAAACAATGGCTCAGAGGAAACAGAAAACTAAAAGTTAAGCCTATCATCAGAGCCACTGATCACAAGTGCCACATTGTATTCACTCAGGGTTAATGAAGACTGGTGTAATTTCCCATCTAGAAACCCATGCAATCTGCAAGACAGCTGAAAAGCCAAACGATCCTACAAAACCAAAATTTTTCACTGTATACCAGCGCTGATTATTAATGCCTCCTCCTTCCCTAGGATGTGCAAAAATGCAAAATCTTATTTTTGACCTCATCAGCCTATCCATTTCTCAAAAGACACAAGCCCAGAGGCAACCTTTGTTCCCTGCAGTATCTGACTAAAAATTTTGAATTGGCAGAAATATAATGGACCTTTTCTCAATACTTTTTCCTACTTACTCTTCAGGCCACTGAAACCAGTTATTTATCATGTTTCATGACCACAAACATCAGACACTAACTACTGCAATGAAACTCTATCATAAGCTTTTAGAAGAAGCTAGGAATGTGAAGCCCACTGCATCTCCCCCTTGTCCTTGTCTGTTCTGGCAGGAAGAGTCTTCAAGAATTCCAACAAGTCACTGAGCCATGATCTTGCTTCCTTTCCTAGAAACCACGCTGGCTTTCTTTTATCTCTTTTTATCTGTTAGACCTGTTTGCTCACCTCTACCCATTTAAACTTTTCCAAGAAATGAGGTTAAAAGAATTGTTCTAGACTGTCTAGACATTAAACAGAGAAATGTAAATTTGCTGATTCAGCAGACCAATCCTTAGCTCAGCATTATCTCCACGCCAGATGTTCTAAGGTGAGGCCAAAAGATGACCAAAATTATCCCCAAGACATCTATTCTGAGCAAATTAGGAAGTTACCATCTTATCTTCAGACACAGTCTCCTGTGGAGTAGGAGAATCAGCTGGGATGGCTGACATGATTACTGTCTGTTTTCTGCATCGTCCCTCTCTAGAGTTTGCTGCCAGGGAGCAGCTAAGGCAGGCACTGCTCCAAAGGGGAAGGGGAGCTGAAGTCAAGCATGATAAGGCAGGTAGCGGCAGTGGCCTCACTGTCAAAGGTGCAGTCCCACTGCACCCAAGCAAGGTGAGCAGAGAGGTTCTTAGCAGAGCTTTCTTGGAGTGCTTTCCTCAAAGCTAGGCACCTGAACCACTACCTAAGTTGGCCCAGGCAGCCAAATTCCCAGGAGGGCTGGGGAAGCACTCAGGGACTTGACATTTGCCATCCCTGTAACACAAATGCATTCTGTATCCCCCTGAACTGCCACGGTTCACAATCCTACAGGTTAATGCAAAATTATATGGTAAATCATCTTAGTCTTCTGTAACTGCTTCATCCTCTTTCTCAACTTCCTAGGTGCTTCTCTAAATGTCTTTTCCACTTCTATAAGCAACAACTACTGAAGGCAGCTTAGCTCCCTGATCACTCACTTTTTATGATCTACCATTTAATAAACCACAGGTTTCACAGCGTTGACATAAAGAATCCTTGTCCAACAGTCAAATATAAAGGATTAAAATGAGAGCATGCTGAAATATGTTGGATTTTTATTTACATGGCATGATTTTTCAGGTGTAGGGTATCCAGATAAATTTGCATTTAAAGCTTAAATTCACTTCCACTATGGGCAACAGAGCATTTATACCACTTCTAATGGCCTAGTTGAGACCTCCAAGTAGGTGAAATTAACTCACTTTTTCATTTACCACTATAGCACAAAACAGTCACAGCTGATCAGCTTGGAGTCAGGAAACTTAAATATAATTATATCACTTATAGTTTGCTGCATTGTAACAATTACTCAAGTGTGGGACAGAACCTCTAAAAATAAGACTGTATTTTTAGATGCTTAAATACATCTATGACCACAGATCATGAAGCAGTCATCTTCTTTAGCCCCTCAATTTTGCCAAACTGTGAATACAGCGCAAATCTAACTATGAAGTGGGATGTCCCTGTAAAATACTGATTTTGTCAACAAAGTGGAGGTGCTTCTCTCTAACACGTGATGGCAAACCATGGTCTGTGCATTCTTGGGTCAGCTCAAAATTTCATCACCTCTCCCACAGCACCTGCCGTTAACATTTACAGCCAAGAAGTGAGCTTGTACTGGATCATAGCTGGAGCACACTTCCTACTGCATTTTCAGCATGCTGGTAAACACAGGGAAGATTTTCAGTAGTGCAAAGTCCTGTTACATGCCCAATTCCTATTTGCATTACGTGTAGCACAATCACAACTGAAAGGCTTGGAGCTTGTGCTGAGGCAGTGGAAGTGGGAGAATTGTTAAATAAAAAACCAACAACATTCCAAGGACTTAAACTGACTTTCAATCTACTGAGTGCACTTGGTGTAGCAAAATCCTTCCAGGACCAGACACCCTGCAAAATAGGCTAGGTATTATACTAGGTCATGTTACCAGATGGTTAACCAAAGCTGAAAAAAAACCAAATGAAAATCAGTGCAGGTCAAGCTTCCTTCTTGGGGACAGGGGTGGAAGTTTTATGCACATTTCCCAGTGCTGTTTTCTGGGTTATCACTAGTAAAATCTCATCTCTACGTTATTTAAAACTTGCTCTCAAAATTGCATTTAGTCTTAGCAGCTGCAAGACAAAAGAAATGTAAAAGTATAGTAGGCAACTGTCCTTCATTTCCTTCCTTTACTCTTACATATCCTGTGTGCAACTGGAATGCTTCTCTTTGATTATCCAGTGGAGCAAATGCCACAATGAACGCAATCATGCCTTATTACCCTACATGTCTGTAGCCTATTGCACAGCTATGTACAGATGTTTTTACACAGCTTGGTTTTTTAGCTACGGGGTCTATAAAACAATAGAAACTATCTGAAATGTTTTCAAGCCAGCAAAGGATAAAGGCACTGTAAAGCAGTCAACTGGATAAAAGCCATCTATGTCTGACAGGAGGAGAAGAAAAACCTCAGAGGTTTCTCAATTATAAATGCGTCAGCTTTCTTAAACAATATGTGGCTGCAGTCTGCAGCAAACTGACCAGGCTGGAACGTGTAAACAGAGGTAAAAATAAAGACCCAGGCAATGGAAAGAAGAAACACAAACCTCTGGCCCGTTGAAGGGTTGAATCATTATTTTACTGACCTGAAGAACTGGCTGCTGCCCAAAGAAGCTGAGCTTCCACTGGGAAGGCCTGAGAAGAGGTAGCATTGCCTCCAGCTGAGGGGCCTGGACTGAGACTCAAGAGCTGTGGCTTAGCCCCAAGCCAGCTCTGTCCTTTGGCATGTCCCTTCACATCTCTAGGCTTCATTTCCTCACTAGGTACAATAGGGATAACAGTTCTGATCTCTTTGGTAAAGACCTTTGAATTTTTCCTGAGGAAAAGCCCTATTTACAAATTCATTTCCTTTTCCTCTCAAGAAATAAGGGGGCTTATAAAAAAGATGGTGGCAGACTTTTTAGTAGGGCCTGTTGCGACAGGACAAGGGGGAATGGCTTTAAACTAAAGAGGGGTAGGTTTAGACTAGATATAAGGAAGAAATGTTTTACGCTGAGGGTGGTGAAACACTGGCACAGGTTGCCCAGAGAGGTGGTGGGTGCCCCATGCCTGGAAACATTCAAGGTCAGGTTGGACGGGGCTCTGAGCACCCTGATCTAGTTGAAGATGTCCCTGCTTATTGCAGGGGGGTTGGACTAGATGACCTTTAGGGGTCCCTTCCAACCCAAACTATTCTATGATTCTACGAAATTCTTTTTTACAAATAAAATAAAATGCAAAAAAACCTCAATGTATTGCTTAATGGCACAGGTCTATCAGGGAGGCACCGTGAATTAACAGGTAAGGCAGTGGATTGGAAGTCAGGATGTGCAAAATCTGTTCCCTGCTCTTGGATAAGAAACAATGAGCAAATGCTTTTATGACTCCCATGTTTTCCCTGTCCACCTGGTCTGAAGCCTGTCATAGCAGAAAATCCTGCTTCCTGCTGCAGACAATCTTGGGTAGGCATTTCTAGCACAGATAACAATAGCAAGCAATGGGTTATTTATAGCATACTGACAGCAGGTTTGACACTGTAGAAAACAAACATTATTTCTCTTTCCACAGCCTTATATTATAAAAGAGAATGAAGGAAGCAGGATGAGCTATGAAAGCAGAAGACATGATTTTATTTGTTTTATGTTCATTCTTGCAAGAATCCCTCAGAGAAACAAATCCTTAGCAAAGCAAAGTGATGGAGCCGGGGTGTGAAGCTGGTGAAGCAGTGCAGGAAGCATGTAAAATCTGCAATCTGCAAGTCTCCATTTACATGGATGAGGCGAGAGACAACAGCAGAAATACTATAAACCCCAAAAGACAGAAATGGTCTGTCCACAGACCTAAAATAATGAGATTGTTCTGCTCATGTCTGCCTCAAAGGCTTCTCAGCTTCACACACACAGTAGCAAGGAGCAGTTCCAGCGCTTTTCTTGACAGTTGTTTGGCAGTGTGTGCTTAGCTGGACATCAGTTAGGCTTCTGCCTTCAGCTTGTCTGTTTGTAAACACAATGACCACTTTCAGAGATAAACAGCAGAAATTTCTTTAAATAGTGATTAAATGGTATTTAGCTATAAGCAAAGTCTTGATTCTTAGGCAGTGTCCCACAAATCATCTCTAATTTAGAAAACAATCAAGGCAGAACACTGTCTAGGAGATAAAACTATAATTCAGAAGTTCTAGCATAGCATATTCAGGTGAACCAAAAACATAAGAACTGCCTGTCACAAAAAAGGAAAATAAACATTAAAAAATTTTGTTTCTGATTGTTTTCTACTCCATGCTAGCACGAAAATTTACTGAATTGCTTCTGAGGGACACTATCACATAAATTCATTGGGAACTATTAGTTAAAACAGTAATAACGAGTCCTTTTCCCCACAATGATTGCATGTCAAAGCCCCAGACGTAGGAAGGGGGTGAGGGGTAAAAAGATAGGGAAGGGAACATCTTATGCAGGTATCTGCCCTTTAAGCTAGGAGACTGAAATTCCCAGGTGCTTTGTGTACATGTCTATATAATTTCACACAGACATAAGTGGCCCTGGAGTGGAATGCAGTACATGTTTGCACCCGTACCAGTCAAACTGCACAATGATTTAGCGCATAAAGTGAGTTATGACATGGAGCTGAAATGAAAGAATAAAGTCAGAGTATCAGAATAAATATCAACAAAGTCCTGGCAAATATTTTCCTTCATGACATACTCCTTTTAATAAAGGCAACAGAAAGCTTAGTTACACACCAATTTGACACTAGGCGAGGATTTGGTTTGGAGTCCTAGATGCCTGATGGGAAAGTACCATAACACAATTCTTGTAGCCAGTGAGTTTTCCAAAGGTATCTTTCATTCAAATAGTAATCAGCACCCACCTTGTACAACGACGAGATGTGATGGCCTGAAGGATATTTACTCAGAAACAGGTTGCCTGGTAAAGGAATACTATGGTTCCTTTCCACAGCATTTTAGATAGTTGTTCTCTTGTATTTATCAAAACACATTACCATGAACCATTAATAAAACCATGGCAGAAGGTAAAGTTTTCAAGCTAAGATAAACTTAAATGTCCTGCACCACCTTTGGGGCAAGTGACAGTAAAGAAGACAAAAGCTCTGGCATAAAGCCTGACTGGAGGGTTTGAGCGAGCAACAAGAAAAGCAAGATTTAAGATCAGCGAAGATACGCTAACAAACAAAAGCAGGGTGGTAAGCTGATGAGAAGATTTTGGACATGCTGCCTTACAGTTGACAAAGACTATGTATGTACTTCAGCAAGCCGGCTTAAATATCTATGAGCATTAATTACCAATAGCAGTTTGATGGTGGAGGAAATGAAAGGCCAGGTACAGAGCAGGAAGTGTGTTACTCCTCCCCGCTGACAGTGTTTGGTTCCAAATTACTGAGAACAAGCTAGCTGCAAACATACACCACCACTGTGCGGCCCATTGTTTTATCTTGTGGGATGGGTGCTTCCTAAGAAGACAGACAGATAAATAATTGGAAAATAAAAGTGCTTGAAACACATTTTGGGGCTACAAAAGGAGAATGATGTATGGAGGAGAACTAATAAGGAACTGCTGGAGGTTTATGAAGAACAAAGTGTAGTAAACGTAGGGAAATTCCATGACCTCAGTGGGCAAACCATGTGGTTAGCATGATGGAAGACAGACCATCCAGGCCTCTCTGGGGAGAGCAGCCTCTTGGTGTCCAGGCCCAGCTGAACAAAGAGAAGATGAAGGAATAAAATTGAGCAAGAGCTTCTGAGAGCTCTGAACTACCACCAAAGAGAAATAGACCCTTGGCAAAAAGGCAAGGGAAGGGGGTTAATCATGAGGGCAACTGAGGGTCTGTGATACTTCAGAGCTAGGGACTGGAAACACATGGAAGAGGGAACAATGACAAACGTACAGAAAAGCTGTCACTAACCCTCCCTCCACTAAAGGCTTTCATTTATTTTAATTACGCAAATTAATTCTTGCCCCCAAGACATGAAACAACAGAAAGAAGATGAAGAAAAAAGTTGAGATAACTAGAAATTCAGTCAATAGCACTCACAGATTAATAAATTTTAAGAACAGAACAGACTGATCCATCACCTCTTTTCTACAAAAAGACCTTGCAACAGGACCATATAAGCTCCGAACTAAGGACAGTGTCTTGTGTTTGGCTACTGCATCACTTCCAGAAAGACAGTCATTTATCAGCTAAGGAGACCAAGAATCCACCACTGCCCTTAGTATATGGAATGAATAAAGACAAACCTAAACAAGACTACTGAGCTGCAAAACAAACCCAAAGGCAAATGAAATTCAAATGCTCTACTTTTCATAACAATAAAAACAGAAAATAAGTCTCTATAAAATATCAGCACTTCACTCAACCAACTACATTGCACACATTTTAAGTTTTCGTATAAATCAATGAGAAAAGGTTGATGTATTTAACAATAATTATGTAGTCTGTTAAAACTAGCATGCCCAGCTTGCTTTTTTTTTTTTTCAGACTGGATGGAGGGGAATAGATTGTGTATATATGGCCTTTGTTTGTATTTTCTGTTTTACTTGTCTTTCCAAAAGCAGACTGGTCAGCTTCACTGTGGTTTCTGCTGGGTTTTGTTTTCTGGCTCTCACAGACTATTGTTTCTTTGCAAGATTTTTAAATCTTTCAGTGATTTTGAATGCTCGGGTAGACAGCTTAATAGACAGGTCAACTGATTTTCAGAAAGTACAAAGGACCATCCTGAGGATATCAGGCTTTCCAAAGATGTCTCAGGTACCCCAAACCAACTAGTCTCTCTAGAAAAAACCTCAGCCAGTTTTTTGACAGAGGCCCAAAGGAGGGTTGCATGTCTCAGACAGCATATAAGAACAGGACCAGGATCCTGACCCCACTGAAACCACTAACAAAACTCTTACTGAGTCCAGTGTAAGACAGATTTTCCTCTGGTCTTTAGCTGTGAGCCTGTGAACAGCTGTGCACATGTGAAGCAGCTTGGCTGAAGCCATGTCCCTGAAACAAGAAAGAAGGAAAAGCACACACAGGACACTGAAGTGAGGAAGAGCAAGGGTTAAGGCAGCAGGAAATCCTCATTGATTTAGGGGGTTGGCTGTGCTCATCCCAGTGCTTCTATTAAAATTTATGCAATCTTATATTACACTCACTTGGCACACAAATTTTTAGCGGGAATTTGGAAGAGGAGAGATTGCTAGCTGGTGAAAAGAAATTGGAAGGTCGTTGTGGGTAGGGTGGGGCCTGAGGGATGGTAGTGATGAATGTGCCCAATAGCACAGTTCTGCACTGTCTGGGTTGTGCAGCCGAGCATTTATTTCCTAGCAACCAAGAGGCAAGGGAAAAAGTCTTCCACTGCACTGTACCATGGCTCCCTTTGGTTTCATAAAGCCAGCAGTCTGACTCTCCATTGCCCTACACAGCCACAAGTGACAAAAATTTGCAATGCTGCGAGGTCCCTTTCTTGTACAAACACCAAACCAACCTGACAGTGTTTCTTTAAGGGACATTTTAATCTACAGTATATTCATTTCAATGCATTAAAGTGTGTTTGATTTTGCTCCGAAGGACAGTCCCAGCAAGGCTTTTGCTAAAATGAGGCACTGCTTCTCTAATGAATTGTTTTAAACAGCAGGTATTTCTATTTATTCTGGCATCAAATAAAAACCCGCCCTGGAATATACAGAAACATTCAACACGAACCACTATGGAAAATGTTTTTAATGTGAGAATTCCTTTTCTTTTCCACTCTCAGAAAACCAGCTAGTCTTTTCCCTTTCCTTGGGGATTATTCTCTGTTGTGACACTGTTAGGGGACTGGAATCAATATTACACAGGGAGGAAGATTTAAACGAACAGTACACAGTACAGGCAGGACCGTCCAGAACGGTTACTTGCTGTGGACAGGAGGCCACCCGACTGCACAAGCAAACAGCCAAGGAAAAGGTAAAAATGTGCAGTCCTTTATTCAGGTGTTTTACATGGAATAAAAAAAAAAAGGATGAAATCTACTTGGAGACATAGACCAAATGTCTCATTTGCAAAACCTGGGCATATTTGGAAACACTTTACTATGATAACTCATAAGAAGAAAGTAGGGTGTAGCTACAAAGGGAGGGAAATTGGCTAATAGCACCATAATATGCAGCTCTCTATGATAGCACTTTTCACCCATAGCTCTCTATAGGCTTTTGAAAGAAGGAACGGACTAAGATATAAACACACTGGTACAGCAGAAGGATTTCATCTGTGCAGTCACCCAGCAGCACAGTGGCAAAACCAAAACCCAATTTCCCCATCCACATATCAGTGTTTGGAAGACGCAAGAAGAAGGACACAAATTATGGAAGGATTTATAATCTTCAGGACTCTCAGTAAATTATCTTTGAGCCTTTTAATTAAAGCCAGCTAGGGGATGGGAATGTTTTTCACAAAACATCGATTCACTTGTGGAAACAGCCTGGAAAACTGTGTTTCTCAATCACCTCCGCTCCGATGCTCGGTTTTCTCCAGGCAGCTATTCCTTCAACTAAACCTGCCCATCTGCAGTATATACGCTATACTCTGCTTTCTTTTCCCCGACATCAAGCCACAGAAAAGCACATGTGACTGCAGCAGAGGTAAAGACATTTTTAACCAGGGCAATTTAAGGATATTTAAGACACATTCTCATTTTCCATTTTCCAATTCCACACTGCCCCCACTTTTATTATTAACTGAATACAGGGAAGCTTCAGCTTGGATCTGGGGTAACAT
Source organism: Pygoscelis adeliae (assembly GCF_000699105.1). Classification (NCBI taxonomy): domain Eukaryota; kingdom Metazoa; phylum Chordata; class Aves; order Sphenisciformes; family Spheniscidae; genus Pygoscelis; species Pygoscelis adeliae. Next base: position 4,065,865 of record NW_008824499.1, on the reverse strand, counting down.
GTACACTGAGGAATCAAGGCCAAGCTTTGCCTTGAAATATGCAGGATCATTCCTAACTAACCGTAAAGCTGCTTATTTGGCACTAGCAGTGGAAATATTGAACGAAAGGGGCATTCTCAATCTGCTTATGTCACAGAAAGGTTGGATTCTGACAACGTGCAAGGCTCCAAGCTGCAGCCTGATATTAATAGCTAGACATTAAACTCTCAATTTGGCTGGCTTAGAGGCAGCTCAATTGGAACAAAGATTTTTCTGCAGGAAACGGCAGATCTGGTTAGAGTCACATCACGAGAGATGAGTCTGAAGCAGCAGCAGACTGCAAACTTTTTGACTGGTGTGTGACAAGGCTGTCTCGCACAAAGTGAACCTTCCCTGCTCGAATTGCAGAGTGTATCGGAGGTCCCGCAACTGAGGCTGTTGAAACACAATTGTTGCAAATGTATTGCACACAGGCTTATTGTTTTCCTTCTGCCCACCTCCTTTTGAATTCATTCGTTCTTAGGGCTAACTTACACAACCAAGTGGGACAATGAGCATTAACAATCTATTTCTTAAACAAATGTGGTTCTGTTTCTTGATGCAGCCAGTGGGGTATCACCCCACAAAGACATACCTACATATTTTCTCCATTTTTGAGCTTGTTTCAGCCATTATGTAACCTTCCACACTACCTTGGCAGCTGGGCCAAGAAAATTTGAACGAAGTCCCCAGAGCAACTGGTTTCAGTGAGAGGCCCCTGCCAGAATACAAATACAAACCTCCTGCTGCTGTTTTCTCCCTGTGTCTGCATGGCAGGCAAAGATTCCAGACAGGTTTTTCAATATAGATCTTTCTGAGCACAAATGAACACCTCTTATAAGCCATTTAAACTTCATAATCCCACTTCCGAACAACAGCTGGGCCTCAATACTTTCACCAGGGAAAGTTTTGCTTCCATATTTCTCACAGTGTAAAGAAAATCAAGGCACTGTCACTAAAAAACCCATCACCTCCAGCACTTTGAGTCCTCTTATTTCAGTACATATAATCTAATAGATGCTTTATAGTCTCTTAAACGTGACTAAGCAACATTAGATTCTGGACTTGTATTGCATCATATGCTCAAGGACATCACATTGCTTTACATGAGAACTTCTTAAGCCATGCAATCTCCTGTAGCTTTGCACTCAAAATCCTCATTTCATAGAGGTAGACAAGCATTTAGAATGTAAGTGACTTGCCAAATGTCACACAGTGAGTCAATGCCAGAGCTGGGAATAGAACTCAGGAGTCTAGAGTCCAGATTCTCTGCCTTATATAGAGCAGTAGCCTCAGTCTCCTAGTTTACGAGAGTGCCTGCTCACCAGAAAGATGTTTCTTCCTTTACAGGATGGCAGTGTACCACATTGCAATCATAGAATCATAGAGGGAGGGACCTCTAAAGGTCATCGAGTCCAACCCCCCTGCAATAAGCAGGGACATCTTCAACTAGATCAGGTTGCTCAGAGCCCCGTCCAACCTGACCTTGAATGTTTCCAGGCATGGGGCATCCACCACCTCTCTGGGCAACCTGTGCCAGTGTTTCACCACCCTCAGCGTCAAAAATTTCTTCCTTGTATCTAGTCTAAACCTACCCCCCTTTAGTTTAAAGCCATTCCCCCTTGTCCTGTCGCAACAGGCCCTGCTAAAAAGTCTGCCGCCATCTTTTTTAGAAGCCCCCTTTAAGTACTGACAGGCTGCAAATAAGGTCTCCCCGAAGCCTTCTCTTCTCTGGGCTGAACAACCCCAAGTCTCTCAGCCTTTCTTCACAGGAGAGGTGTTCCAACTGCAATGGCCAACTTCATCCATAAGCAGGTATAAAAACACATATGCATCTGCTGAGACCATGTTCTTCATATATAAAAGCAAAGTATAAGGCAAGAAATGAAAGCAAGTTGCTGTTCTAGAGAACTCTGGGGAGTGCTATAACCTCAGCATCACCATCAAGACCAAATGCGATGTCACTCTTTGGACGAGCAGTCTTGCTGATTTGGAGGGGACTGTCTGGGAGCTGGAGTGAGGAATAGGAATCTGGCAACAATAGAGATGGCGAAACATCAACATAATCATTCATAAGCCAGTATGGTATACCAGTGGGCATCAGCCTACTTTGATTGTTGCACTCATATTAAGCCCAAGTAAATGCCATGCTACATTGCTACTTACATAATCCATGTATATATACAGGGCACAGAGTGGTGGCTAATAAAAACCTAATTTTCTACAATTGACACCTATTTTTCCCTATTCTGACTAAGGAGGAAAACTGGAGAATCTTTCACACAGTTAAAATTTAGTACTACCAACATAACCACTTTCTCAACCCAACTGCATGCCACGGAAGTACATTCCTTAATTTATTCTTCCTCTGCTGTGACACATATGTAAATGACACAACAAGGCCGAATTCCCTTCTGGTCAAACATCTGTAATATGAATGGATTACATATGAGCTAACTTTCATCAGTAAAGAAAAATCACATAGTTATATCACCAATACAATACCTTTGGCAGAGAAGGGGGAATGAAGCTAATACAGTGCTATATCCATCCACAGAAGGCAGAGACAATGATCTCTATATAAATCACAAGTATATGATATATTCAGGGCATAAGACACATTGTCCATAATTATCAGATACTATCCTATGGGTTTAGGACACACATAAGGAATCAGTAACATGAAATATCTGTTTTATGGAATCCATCGAAATCCAGCATTCCAATTTCATATTGCACCACTGCATTACCCAATTTCATATTGCACCATTCCATCACCATTGCAGGCTGATGACCAGAGGAATTGGTTATCTTCTTCAGGCTCTACGTCCAGCCACTAAGCATGAGAAGTATTTCTCAAGGCAGGGACAGATGAGATATCAGAGTACGGTATAACTTGGGCAGACTTCATTCAGACTGCAGCCCTACCAGAACAGTTCCTTGCTTTATGGTTTTGAAGAAAACTTTCAAGATATGCTGCCAGTATACACAACACAGAGATAAGGGCCTAAATTGTAGATGATCTGAAATGACTGCAGTAACTCACCAATTTGGGTACAGGCAATAATGCTTGAAAATCAATGTTATCAAAATATTTACTTATTTCAACAGTATTTATGAAAAGATGGTATCATATGATGGAGGATTTCATCTGTACTCAGGGATAAGGCACACTGTCTCTGGGTTCAGACAACAGAAACAGTGGGGCATAGAAAATGTATAAGTGAAGATGCTAGTGCTTTGCTGCCACGTAATGAAACTGTCAGGGGAGAAGGAAGGAAAAGTAGGACTGAAGAGAGCAAAGAGGCCAGGCTGGTTTTGTCCCAGGAACATTCACTTTCTAAATATCTTGGAAAAACTATGCTGGAAAGAGCAACAAATGAGTTTAATCATTATTGCTCTGATCTTCCACTTTCTCCACCGCAGCCACAGCCTGCAGCAAGTCGCAGCACAAGAAAGAACTTGGGTATCGTAAGAACAGAAAAGAAGTCATAAAAATATTTCCCTAGTCATGCTGTCTATGGTAATATAATTCCCTGAATAGAGA
>NW_008824499.1:4024480-4062229 GCF_000699105.1 Pygoscelis adeliae | reverse complement strand
AGTCAGCATGTGTCTTCCATCAGCTTCTCTGTTTTTTTTTTACTTCTTTATTGTATCTTACCACAGCCATCTCCAGATGCAGGTACACAGTATAAAAACCTTCCTCAGTGGAAGCGTGTTTTCCATTGGACACAGAATAAATGCGTTGTGAGGGATTCTGACTGGAAAGAAAACTTGGACATAGAGACCAGTCTTTGCTTATGTTTGAAAAGAAAATGTATGTATTTTTCAGCTCTGTATTTCCTCCTTTCACCTGATCAGTCTCCACAGCACAGAGAGGGAAGGACCTGCATTCTGAGATGAGACTTTCGTAGGTCGTTTCAGTGCCCTTTCCCCCCATGCTCTTCATCACCCACTATTGTTAGCGCAGCAACCCCTAGTCTGAGAGTGTCTCTCTGAACACTGGAGTGTAAGATCTGCTGAAAATTGGGATCCATTCCAAGTTTACATAGAATGTCGGATAAGGGGCCGCTTGACTTTGAGGCAAGTCTAAAAAAAATCATGCAATCATCATAGAGAGGATGTTGAGCTATGCCTCCAAACACTGCTGCTACTGTGGTGATTAAAAAAAAGATACGAGGAGAACAGATACAGTGAAGCTTACTGCTACCTAAGTTAAATAAATAAACAAAGTTTTAATGTGTGGGATGTAAGGACCCTGTGTATCCAGGGTTTGGATAAGATTAAAGGCAGTTAGGAAGTAGGAGGAGTAGGAGGCAGAAAAGAAGATTTAACTTGGCTTTCCTACAATGAGGTATTATTCTTCTCTGGTGTCTGAGTGCCAGTTTGATCTGGGAGTGTTACACAGGTTCTTACAATTGGAAATACATTCATTAGTTAGCAAATTCTTGTTTTAGGTGTGAGAGCACTGAAAGGAGCATTATACAGACACACCAAAAGACAGTTTCCTATCTCCAATTATCTAATTCTACATCCAAAGAAGTAGAAATACTTAAGATTACTTCCTGACCTGAGAGACCTCCAGTCCTTAGAAGGGGTTAATACTTAATGGCTTATGTATAGTTCATACCCTGCTCAACTAATTTATATTTGCATCACAAAGGTATACAGAATAGCAAAAGCAACGTTACAGCAAATCAACGAATGAAGGATTGCCCAGAAAGCTCCTCTTAGCATAGAGATGGCTATCAAAATACCCTCCCCTCTTCCTTGACTTACCCACAGTGTCACAAGGCTCATCTTTGTGTACGCAGAAATCTGTCCTAGAAAGAAAAACAGAACAGAAGTGAAATGTATCCTGTGCCTCCAGACTTCAGGCTAGGAAAAAGCAATGATGCATGACTCACGTATCATGAGTGTTGAGGTTTGCGTTTTTTTTAAAACTGCTGTGCAGTCTACACGATGACAACACAGATAGCAGCATTGATTGCTTCTGCAAGATCACAAGCAATTACGTGAATCAGCTCCATATACTACAGTCCAATTTAATCGACTTAAGATTTAGCATGTAAAAGAGTACTGCCTCACTCTATGACGTCAGACTTCTTCAGCAACTGGATGAAAACTGAACCTCTTATTTTCACAAAAGAACTGTAACAAAAAGGAGCAAGACACCTTGTGATGCAACAGCACCATCAAAAGTGGGAGGAGGAGATATGTGGGGACACTGCCTGGAGACACAGAACTGATCATGTATACCCAGAAATTCTCAGCTCTTCAGTGTTTTTCTTCTTCCACCGGAATAGAAAAGGACAAGAAAGAAGCAGGACTAAATAGAGAAAGACAGATGTTGACAAGGAAGAAGAAAGAATTTCAGGATTTGCCAGGTAACAGCTAGGTGAATTGGCTTAGCTAAACTTATTACAGTCAGATTTGCCATTTTATGATTTGAATCCAACACAGAGAGATTCAAGAGGCTTCATTTGGTCTCTATTACTCCCCCACAGCTCATCCTGTCTCCCCAGATCTCATCAAGGCAGGAAGAGATACTACATATGCCACTGGCACCCACAAATCAATGAGGGATCCATGGAGCTGTATTAAACAGAAAGAGAATAAAAAACCTTGAAGCTCACCATCTAAGTGATGGTGACATCACTCACGTGACACTTCATGTGAGAAGATTTTGTAAATTAGATTCCTCATGACAGAAAAACAAGTGTGGGAGGAAAAAGTATTTTATAACTAAATTAATGGTTTGAATACATTTCAATAAGCACTTAGACCTAAACTTCAGGAGCTATCTTCACCAGACCTGCTTTGCAGTGCTATCGACTATGAAGAGGAGCTGGAGAAAAGCATCACATGTGCTAAAACATTTCAGAAGTTCCTTAACCCAAGGGAAGCCAAGGAACCATAATCTCTATCATTATGGCTTTCCTCACCCTGTGGGGAGGCTAGTAAGAGAATCATATTAGCACATTTGGAGTGTGTCATTTGAAATGCCTGAGTCCCCAGGGGGATTTTGAGTTTAAGAGTTTGGCAGGGGGAAGATTAAAAATACCTAAAGGTAATACTTAGAGAATACTTAGAGAAAGATAAATACTTAGAAAAAGAAAATACTTAAAATAAAAATAGATAAAGATTAAAAATACTTTTTTCTTGAAGAAAAATACGAAACTAGAGTTTATAGGAAAAGGGATTTAAGGCCCGGGACTGGCTGATAAACCCAAACCCTTCACACCAAATACCTTTGAAAAATCACAAATCAAGTTGTCAAGGGCTTGGAAGGAAAGAAACAACAGCTATTACCAGCTCTTGTTAAGCAGACATTGAAAACTAACCATGCAATGCAGAAAAACCATAACAACCATCGAAGTGTTAAAAAATCGGATAGGAACAAAACAAAATCGGAAGCTACGACCACACACTGGCCCCAGCTTTCATTTTTCACTGCAGCCTCACTGTGTCTCGACACCTTGGCATTCCAGCCTTTCCAAAGAAGACTAATGACAGTCTCCTGACGGAGCTGGCACAAGCACGCCTGCTTGAGTTCCCAGAGCCAACTTGACGGAGGTTTATTTAAGGACTTATTATGTTATATAAACTGGTAAATCAAACAGATGCTTTTCTTGTGACAACAGATAGCTGAACTATTAGTAGATGGCAGGAGGCCATTGCTAGAAAAGCATCTCTCTTCAGGGGCTGGCCAGCTCTGCAAATAAAGCACAACAATTCTGCTCCTTGCACTCTGTGTTCTACACTGAAAGGTGTCTGGCACTTTCAGGCAGCTCCCTGGAGAAACTACCACCATGCCATAAAATGAGGCGTCTCGTAAATGATCCAGCACAACTTGCAGACTCTCCTACAGAGGTAGAACAATCCTTGTCTGTAAAGAGAGTGCTGTGATGCTGTCTGGTCAGGGAAGGACTTGAAACAGGTCAGCAAGAAGAACTGAACATAGCTGCCCAATTCACTGCATGTGGGCCTGCAAGTACGAAACCTCCTCAGCCCATCCTTTAAACTGTCATAAACACAAGTCCAAGAGACGCCATCCTTCTGTTCAAAGATCTTGTACCAAAATGTTGGGCTTTAAATCATCCGGACCTGTTGTAAACATTTTACCCCAAAACTCTGGGACCAAACAGAAAAGCACATCCAAACCTTTAGTCACAAGTGAGCTTGGTGGGTCTCAGTCTTCTTCCAAAGGCAAGCAGCCACCCCATCACAAAACCTATATACTGAAACTCCTACAGTCCTTTCCTGGCAATCAGAGGGGAGCCAAAGACTGAAAAGCCATTAAGAAAGATCTATCTGTCTCACCTGTGGATCAGTCACACCAGTGAGGTAAGATGGCCCCATCATGGCACTGAAACTGATCTGCTTTTTAAAAGGTTTCAAAATCAAGTCTCTCTCTGGAGCATTTTTGAGCTTGACTGCATCTATATTTTTGAGGTGAGAGCTTGACATGATACTATAATGATACTCCAAGGATATAAAAAAAGATATCTTAATATTCATTGCATGTGCAGAGGTCTCTTATCACAGAGACATAGTTTTCTTAGCAGAATCTTTTATAGAGCTATGTTGGAATAAAACTCTTACTCCAGGAGGTGCAGTTCAAATCCAAGATCTGACCTTATCACACAAAGTCTTGGATAATATATTGAATATATATTCACAGCTGTAGCTGTGAAGCAAATTTACTCTTCACTTTTAGCCACTGACTGAACCAAGCAGGCCATGTGTTCTCATCTTCTAGGGACCTGTGAAATTCTCGGTCATTATCACTTGTGGTACTGTGCAGAGTGTTTCCATTAGCAGACTTAAACAATTCTTCTAAAAAATGACAACAAGTCAGTTGTTTTGTTCAACAAAAATAGCCAGAAAAGAAGAGCTCAGAACTCCTCCTACAGTCACTCTTCCATCTGGCTCACACGAACTGGAAAAAAATACCTAACTGTGCTAAGTTAAATTCTGCAATTCAAGTCCTTCCTGTAAGAAAGAAGGACAGTAGTTGAACTGTGCAACGTGAATAAGAAGTATTCTGTTTAACGGCCACTTCCCAGCATCCTTCAAATGACATCTTTTGACCAGTTTAACCCTGCAGGGTCATAAAGCTAAAGGACAGAGGAAACTGATACAGGCAAAAACCTGCCAGAAATAACTTTGCACATCCATATATACATTTAGTAGCACTATGTGCCCAGTTTCCTTGATGCACATGCAATTGCTTCGTTTGCCCATTTAATGGGAAGGCAAAAGGCTGAAGAAATGTGGAAGGGAGGAGCAGTCTGCAAATGGAATAGCTACACCAGTATGTCAGGAAAAAAACCCAAGTCTTTGCTTAATGACAGCTCTGAATTCTGTTCCTATCGGTGTTGTGTCATTCTTCACTCTGTGGTCACATCACCTATAGTCTAATAAGTGACCCAAACACCTACAGCCAGGAGGTGGGGAGAACATCAGAATGTCTGAAGATTTCCTAAGGAATGCAAAAGACAGAAGATCAAGAGGGGGAATGTCTTTCAAATGAGACATGTTTCTAAGATCACTAAGATACAGATTCTGCAGACAGAAGTTATTCTAGTCAGCTGCCCATTAAAATATGAAGTGCATTATCCATAGATGCCAGAGATCTGAATTTCTGCAAGCTCAAAAACAGAATTTGAACAAGAAAAGTCTGATGATTATAGACACCACAACACTATACTCAGACCTTCAGGGCTATGACAGATTATTCCCACTGTTTCATTTATTTATTGAACTGGACAATGATACATCTTATTTCACAGACGTAGTATGCCTCTTACCTGGAACTCAATCAGGTGGATACTATTAAAATCCTACAGGAGGGATATTTGCCACCTAGGTAATCTACTTTTGCATACAAATGAGTATATGGGGAACATCAGTTAGAGGTGGAGTTTCAAAAGGCAAGCATGCCTTGGTGTTTCAAATGAACACAGCCAGATTGGAACCAGAGGGATTTCTTCAGAGGTTGACCCCAAAGAATCTGTTTCTAGTCCTAAAGCAGCTGCAGCTGCTGAAAATTCAGCTTCTGCTTTTTCTGGCACAATTGCTTGTGCTGGACATGCTGTTGCTCCCATATCCTCTACCACTGGTCCATCTGTACAGTCTGGGGAGGGTCCAGGGACACACACGCACACTCTTCCAAAGCCAAGAGTAGAAAACCTCATTTCCCTGACGCAGGAATCGGGCTGCTGGGCCAGAAGTCTTCCAAGCAATGCAGCATCCTCTATGCAGCAGAAGCAGGATGGGTTAAGGATGATAAGACACAGCAAGAAAGAAGGAAAAAGACTACAAGTACACACTGCTGGCCTATCAAACAGGAAAAACGCTGCTCTTATGCACAGCAACGTGCTCCCTGGCCTGAACTTTCTCATAAAATCTGAATCTAGCTTCTAACCCAACCGAACCTGTACTTCTCCAGCTATTCTGACTGCAAAACCCTGCAAATCTGTTGAACAATTCTTCCTACAAATTCTTTCTACAGTTCTTCCTCAGATGCCTGAGTCCAACTCATTTAGCCTGACATTATGCATTCAATTTTATAAACTGCAGAGAGACTGCACAGATGAAATGCCCTGCTCATTCCCTCCGCCCCGTGCTTAGAGCACATCAGAAGAGATTCTGTATGCCTCACTTGTCATGCAGGACAACTGGATGCCCAGATGAGTTTAACAAAAATGTTAGTTATTTATTTAGGCCGTGATCCAATGAAACACATGCTTAACTATAACCAGGATGTGCAGCCCATTGACTTCAAAGGAACTATTCACCCTGTCTAAAATGTTAAGTATCTGCTTAAGTGCTTGGTTGGACTACACTGAATACAGAGGAGAGAGAAGGATTTAGGGGAACTGCACACATGTCTGTGAAGGTGCATTCTTAGGAACTTTGGTCATCAGCTATTTCACTGAACACTTACCAAAATCCCATGGATAGTTTGCAATGTGACTATTAACACAGGAGATTATTACGATCAGAATGGCAGTTTATGCAAAAACATGTATTTCTACTTACATTGTTGGCAGAGAAAAAAAGGTGAAAGAGGTGAGTAATATCAAACTGCAGTACAGACATTTCCTGTCTTAAATTGGGGAAGAACAGGGTAGGAAGTAGTGTTTTTCTAGCACATACAGCATCCATCTTACACAATATTTTTGTGCTCACTTTAGTTATTCAGAGATCATTTCTATTCTTCATTTACATCTCAAAGTATGCAATCAACTTAAAAGACCACGGATTTGCTACTCAAAATTTATGGTGTCTGCGAGGAACATGGGACTTGCATTGTATTGTGAGGTTGAGCTCAGGTAGTGAAGTTAGAGGAAAAAAGACTACAGGTTAATAGGGACAACACCCTTTTTGCTTACTTTATCTGGGCCATGCCCTGATGTGTTTGATACATCAATAGGTACAGAGCTGCAGGCTGCAAGGAATTTTGCTCAAGTATTCATACACAGACTATTTCACATCTGAAATAAATGTAGCAGTTTTCAAACATACAAACTAAGAATGACAACACAAATAAATACAAATTAAGAATGACACCCCTCCTCTATCTCAGCTGTTCCTCTATCTATCACCAGTGATACAGGAGAGGTGTTAAAGTAGTTATTTCGTAGGGCAAAGAGAGAGAAAATTAATTTAGTTTATGGTATTCATCTCTCGCTTTCTTTAGGAGAGAACTCCCTCAGCACCTCCCCACTACTGACACACTGTCTGCTCCGCAGGTACCAACTGCCTCTCCTCTCCGACTGTTCAGTTGATTCATATCTAATTACACACAGAGCACTTGTTCTCAGCTGTGTTCTCAACTCCACAGCTTCTTTCTTCCAGGAAGAAGGGCTTATCCTCCAAAACCTCACCTATTTTTTCCACTTATACCAGCTGGTGTGAGAAAAAAGTATCACCTCTGCTACAGCCATGTCTTGCCTGTACACTGACTACAGCAATGCTCTGGTTCACGAGGAGAGATGCTTTTGCACAACTTTGTTAAGTACACACAGAAACAAGACAAATCACTTTCATCTGAGTCATCTGAGCCATCTGAACAGCATGTAGATAGCAAATGTATCATCATCATCAACAGATCTTTTTCCTGGATTACTGCTAGACCAGATAACCCCATCATTGACTATGGGCCATTATTGGTTGAAGTAAACTGATAAACCAGACCTCACTATACCTGGTTACAAAAACAGCAGCATCCACAGGAGGGGTGTCATCCCTCGCGCCAGGAACCTGGTTGTTACCAAGGTATTTTGCCCCACCATATTCTTCATTTTGCCATTGACAAAAGCTCTCCAGAGACCTCTCTCCATGATGCCCAATAGACAACTTCGCCTTTTGGAAAAAAAGGGATGCAAAAGAAGAAATATCAGTCACAGTCTTTACATAAAGCATTAGACCTCTGATGAAATATCAGTGGCTCAAAGGTATAGATGTGATAGAATGAAAAATGCAAAACCAGCTTCATCTGAGCAGGTGAACTAGGAACTTTGGAATCCACACTGACTTCTGTCATTTGATCTATAGAACAAACTATCAGCTGGCAGCAGTCATAAGCTTCTAATACAGCACTACATTCAAAAGTCTCATAAGTCTGGAAGTTATATATTCGATACCAGAGCCATATAATTTTTAATCTTTGTAACAGTTAACTCCCGAGGCTGGTTTGCAACTATAAGTGGACAAAGATTTACCAGGAAGGATAAATAAAAGGACTGTAGCTCCTTTCACTCCCACAGCCCCCTATACTTCCCACCTTTAATACTGTCCGGTGTAGTGTGGCAGGCACTACTTACGATTTGTGTCCACGTGGCCAGACATGCCCCACTTCCCCCCACCCCACCCCAGCACGAGGATCCTGCTCTGCCTGTGAGACTACCACAGTACAATTATAGCAGCAGGGTAAAAATGAGTTAGAACTCACAGGACGATTGCGGAGCAGGACTAGTTTGGTCACTCGAATGCTGACTTTAATTCCAAGACTTTGATGTTGAAACATGTTGTACACCTGTTAAAATGCAAAGGAAACATCCACAGTGTGTCAGTAACAATACCAAGACCTAGTAATAGTTGAAGGAACTAATTGTGACTGAAGTTAGACATTTGCCCTTCAAAAAACTGACCCAAAACAAACCCAAATGGGTTGTGCTACTACACTCAATAAAATAAAGAATTTTTAAGAGCTACTGTGTTACCACTCTAACAGTTCCACTACTACAGCGTAGCTACAACACTTGCAAAACCACAGTAGGTTTGCTCCTACCACACTGCATTTGGCTTCACCACCTGACCAATTCATCACAGACTAATCTGAGCAAGATTCAGCATTCAAGGACAAAAAACATTAAAAAACAAAACAAAAAAATACACAAGCTAGTTGCAGAAAGAAAAATACTTTTAACTGGAATAAACAAGAGAAAAAGGGTTGCTGAGCAACAAAGGAAAGGAAAGAAATATTCCAAAGGAACTCTAAACATAAACCAAAGTCTCGGGAACATGGACATACATTATGAAGCATCCAACTAATATGGATCTTCAGCATTTAAATATCAGAGATATCTGAATGCAAGATGAAATAATGGTGTGTTTTAGACTTCAGGAAATAGAATGGAAAAGCAATTTCCCTCTGTTATTTTCGTATCTTATATAAAAGAATAGTAATAAGGCAACACATAATGACAGAAGCCTCAGGAAATACGAAAATAGCACCGGAAACTACCTTACTACTTTCTCCAGATTTTGCATTCCAGCTCAGATACTTCACCTTATTTTTATAGGTTAGAACATAAGATCTTAATTAGTGCCAGAATTTTATTCCACTCATTTCTCCGTGTACAAATGCTTTAACTAGACTATATCAAAAAAGGGGAGGGAGGGGCTTATTTTAAAAAAGTTTAAAATACCCCATAACCACCTTTGGATTAATATTGTATTCCCTACTCAGTCAAAAAAATAAAATCAAGACCACTGAAGACAGTCTCTTGACTAATGGGAGGCAGGATTTGGCCTCAGGTAAGCTATATTCCTTACTCACGTCTCGTTTGGCTAGAAATATCACGCAAGCTCAGCTAACTTCCTACAACAAACCCAAGACATGAAAACATTTTGAGTAGTATGTTTTCAACGCTTGGTATTTTTCCTATTTGTGCAAATACTCAGGAATGTGCTCAGTGTAAGAATGTTTTTAAGCTCTTTAGTGTTTGGGGTTGGATTTAAGCACACATGTAAATGTTTCCTATAATTTAGGTACAGATTGCAAGACAGACGCTACTCAGTATTTGACCCACTGACCTTCAGTACAAGCACAATAAGCCATTTATCTTCCCTGCGGCTGGTATACAAATGCATATAAGTGCTGGTACTATTTACTTAGCTCGGGGGTATGTTGGTAGAGTAGCTAAGGCCTCTCACTACAGACCTGGGGAGATAAACTTGACACTTGCAGAGAAGGACTCTGACAGTTGACCTCTCTGTAAATGAAGACCTGGACATTCAGCTGAGAGGGTCAATGGGGCATCATGCTGATCAAGTCAATCTCTCATGTACCACTACAGAGACTAACAAACATTTGCATGTGATGGATGCCTTTGATTTGCCTAGCTCACTGCTAGCTCTGATCATCCCATAAAGTTTCTACTCAAAACGAGAGTACCGCAAACAGGTTCTTATCATTAAGCCTAATGGATGATGGTGCTTGCCTTTCCATCAGAGCAGACAAGCTGCCTGCCTCCAGACCCAGCACAGAGAGATCCAAACACCACTGACTTCAAAAGGTAGTTTTCACTGGCAAAACTTGCATAGCAAGAACCAGCTGCCGGAGAGTTTAGCATGTCATTTTGAAGACTGTCAGCCCCTCTTCCTTTTCTCTTGTGCTCTCCTCCTATGGATAACTTTGACTGCATTTGTATTTGCATCCATCAGTCATCGCAGAAGAGCCCAACCTAGCTAGCAGCAGCAGCAATTGGATACTAAACCAAAAAGACACGAGGCATGCAAAAGAGGCTTTACTTTGCTTGTTTATTCAAGCTTTGTTTGCTTATTCTTTTAAATGGAGCCCAAAGAAGCCCCAGATTGATGGTGGTTTGTGTTGCCTAGTAGGAACAATAACCTTTCCCTCTGGTAAATAAGCCTGACTGGTGCAAGTGGCTGTTCTACTTCAGCACAACTAAAGCATTCAAACACAATCCAACTAGAGAAGAGACAGACCCTTTCTCATCAGAGATCTGCTCCAGCTAGCTCTGCTTCCATCCTCCACTCTGAATGCCTCAGAGGCTGAACCAGACTTTTCAGTCCACGAGCTCTGACTGGATTAAAATGGAGACGCTTGCTTCAGTGCAGTCAGACTGGTTCCTTTGCGCTGCAATCAGTACTTTAATGTGTGTACAGGTAAACACACTGTAACTTGCCTGACACCACAGTGCTGGCCTACCAGACTCTCATAATGACAGGATGCCGATTATCGCTGTGGCCCAAATCCAGGTGTATTAGCAAAAAGTGTTTCTCCTGATGTTTTAGGATAGACAGTGCGCAGAATTTTGCAGATGTGGTGTAAACAAAAGTGGCAGTGCATATTCTGGCCATGCTTATAAGTTGTTTAACTACAAGGATGAATCTTTACGTAGAAGATTTAGTACTGGCAAAAGGCAAGAAAGTACGATAGCTAACAATACCCACATGTTGGGGTAAATAACTTCTTCATGAAGTTTCAAAAATTTTTCTGAGATGGATAGACAGTTGCCAGAGGAAGAGCAATCCTTTTTTTTCATTTGTTTCCTACAACTCTGCACTGTTTCTCAGGATTTAAAGTGTGATCATAATAAGCTCAGCTGAAGAAGACATTAGCACTGTGATTTAAGATGGTCCAGCACCAGAACTGCAGGACACTGTCAAAATATCGCATGTACAGTTTCCAATCTTCTTTCATGAACCAAGCTGAAGAGTGGAGAGACATCTCCAGCTTCATCTGCCCTCACTGATTCTTCTATTTCTTTTCCTGTTAGCAAAAAGCCCCCCGTAAAGTTTTATACAGAAAGGTCTACATAGATTTAGCTGGGAACTGTTCACAACCCACCCACAAATAAACTTGTCTTTCAAAATGAGCTAAGATCTGCAGGCAAATTAGCAAGAAAACAGACCTAAAAGTGTGCCTGCAAATTGGTCTGCACAAGCAAACATCACCACCCAAACAGCTCTTATTCATTAACCAAGTGAGTAGAGGATGTATACTCTCATCACTATACTGAGAGGACCTTCTCAATTAAACAGAGTGCAAGACAGTTCTGCACAAGTGATTTGCCCTTCCATTTAGCCCAGACATAGGGCTGTGAAATGGAGACACGGAGTTTGAGATTGAGAGGCAACCAGCCACGTGGCACCTGAGCTTCTCTGACTAGACGCCTGCCAGACCCCACCCAGCCGCTCTCCCACAAGCTCTCCTCAACAGGACAGGGGGACAAAATAAGATGAAAAATTCATGGGTCGAGATAGAGTTTTACCAATTACCGTCATAGGCAAAACACACTTGAATTGGGGAAAATTTAATTTATTGCCAATTAAAGTAATTTGTATAGAGGGAGACAAAGATAAATTAAAACAACACCTTCCCCTCACCTCATCCCACCACTTTCCTAGGCTCAACTTCACTCCTCCATTCCTGACTCCTCTACCTCCTTCCCCCTTACCCAGAGCCATGCAGGGGGATGGGGAATGGGGTTGTGGTGAGCCCATAACAGCTTCTCCTTCCTACTCACACTTTTCCCCTGCTGCAGCATGGGTCCTCTCCATGGGCCACAGTTCCTGTCAGGAGAATCTGTTCCAGTGCATGCTCCTCTCCACAGGCCACAATATTCTTTGGGGAACAGCCACCTGCCCCACCATGGTCTCTCCACAGGCTGCAGGGCAACCTCTGCTCCAGCACCTGGAGCACCTCCTCCTCCTCCTGCTCCGACCTGAGTGCTCACACAGATTTTTCCTCATACTTTTTCCCCTCACTGCTCACGCAGCCTTTTGCCTTTTCTTTAATATGTTTTCACAGAGGCGCGAACAGCTTTCCCGATGGGCTCCACTGTGTCCTGTGGTGGGGCCATTGCAGAGCCGTCTGGACCCAGCTGTGTCTGGCATGGGGCAGCTCCGGGTCTCACAGAGGCCCCTGCAGCCCCCCACTGCCAGCACCTTGCCAGCTGCGCCCAATACACTATCCTTTTAAATGAAAACCCAAACTGTCTCAAATCACAGTCTTTAAGGCTAGAAGAAACCCCAGTGAGAAGACAACCAGACCTTAAATGACTTGATGAAAAAATATGAGACTGAGTTCAGCACAGGTTATTCACAGCCATTTTGGCAGCACACAGCCAGTGTTAAACCAGACTGTGCGAGGTAGGTTGTGCCCAAAGGAAGCATTATCACGGAATCCAGGTGTCTTTAAAATAAAAGAATTCAAATCCATAGGTCTTTCCTGCTAGGAGTCAGATTCCATCACGGCAGCAACCACCTTCTGCCCTTCTCACCCAGCCTACAAGGAAACCATCACCCACGGACTTGGCGTGTCAAAGCTGTTCAGATACCACATCCAACTGGCTATCATCAGCACATGAGCTAACAGTGCCAAGTGAGGTGGCTGAGATAATTGGTACCAGGGGAAGAGGAATGGGATTTCCTAGTGCAGATGTTCTCAAGATTTCCTGCTGCACAGACAACATGCATTAATAGAGAGACTGACTCACAGACACCTCCCTTCCCACTTGCAATACCGTGGGCCACCCTCCCTCAAGCCTGCAATTGCATCACACCCTTGAGGCTGCTGTGACTGCTCCCCACAGGGAAAAAGTAAAAATATTTGGGGTATTTTAGAACCTTTTAATAAAATAAGGCAGCTGGGAACACAAGCGTCAAGCTGCATGAAACCCACTAACACACTGCCGTGGAACAAAATGCAAAGGTTACTGTTTTAGGACATCACCACAGTGTCAGAAAGCAGCTTGCCTGGAAGAGCAATGGAGGTTTTTGGTCACTAGGCTGAAAGGAAGGGATGTGAAAAGTTATCAATGTGGCTGAAGTGTGGTCATGACCACTGGTTGGCCTGTTGCAGGTGAACTTCTACGCTGTATTGACTTCCATTCTGTGAGGAGTCATCAAAAGTAGAGAGAGTGAGCTTCGGAAACAGAAAGAGGTATGGTAAAGAGTCATATAAAACAGACAGAAAAATGGAAGGGGAAGTGTAGAAGAACAAGAAAAAGAATAAAGCCCGTCTCTGATATCTCCCTCCTTCATCTGTATTTCCCTGACAGAGCTTTACTGCACAGAACGCCCTAGAGAAAACAGAAAAGCTTGAAGCCTGAACCATCCTTCTCCTCCTCCTCTGTTTGCATTCCTCCTGCCTTTCTTTCTCCTTATAGCTTTGACATGGAAGGGACAGAATAAATACAGCTTTGGCATAAGCTGTCCAGGCCTGCCTCAGCATGCATAAAGCACAACCTAGACATGAGGAATTGGGATAAGAGAGGAACTAAACTACATCAGTTCAATTTTTTTTAATTCTCAAAAGCTTCCTCTGCAGGTGGACGGTGGGAGGGAGACGTGTGTGTTTCAGATGTTTTGGAGTTCAGAACAGCAACCCTGAGGGTAAATTGACTTTTTTCTTTTTTCTTCTCTAAGCGTTGCACTCAAGCGAAAGCCTCCCCATTGCCTTGGCTGCTGGACGACGTTTGGACAGCAGAAGCATTAGTCAGGTTACTGAGGTTGTCTTTCACTTGTTTTGAAAAGTGCTATAGGATTTCTAACACCCACCTAAAGCCAAGCTTTCAAATCACCCCATTAAACATTATGAAAAAGAACATATTCATGGCTTTTTATAAGATACAGTTGACATAACTCTTTCTCCTGGGGCTGGTGGAGCGAAAAGATAAATCTGTGGACAGTGATCAAATACTTATATCCTTTTCCCTTACGTCCCTGTTCCCATCACGAAAATTCCGGATCAAGGCAAGAGAGCCAATTACCAGTGGCAGCTCTGGAGCCTTTATGTGCCAGCCCCCAAGAGCACAGAGATATAAATCCACCAATGCATGCATGATAAAAATGATTTTATCTGCTTCTTTAACATAGAAAAAACTCTCACAGGCAAAATCCAAAATGAAAAACGATCTGCAGAGTGTAAAATAAGGCTTCAGAGAGTAAACCAGTATTATTCCTTAAGAACAACATAAAAATTTTCCCTCTTAATAACATCCAAAAGATCACTAAAACTTCAAGTCACTGCTTGCTGCTGCAAAGAGCTTCCACGCTAATCGCACAGCTTAGCAACAGCTGCAGGAGAACTAACACATACTACTACATAACTTACCCCTGCATGCTGTATTCTCTCAGAAAAAGGCAAGCTCAAAACCAAGTCACAGTTGTAATTTATTCCAAAACCCCCAAAAATGCACTTAGAGGAGAAAAAAAAAAACCAACCCATCTCTTTTTTAGTTTTTCAAACCCATAGAAAGCAGCTTTTAAATTACTATGTTGTGGTCTTGGAAATTCAGACATCTCTGTCCCTAAATGCTCAGAGGGTCAGTCTGAATGGGACTTGGTTTGCAAAGTAAGTTCTGCACAATTGCAAGGAGCCAACATTCACAACTTGCTGTTCAGATACTAGCTGAAACCAGTCACCCCTCATCATTAAAAACACTATGGCCATGGACAGAACTTTCCAAAGGGTCTCATATCTCATTTATCATATGCTTCAGAATCATTTGAATCAGAGTTTTCTCCAAGAAGCTGAAAGCATAAGTCATGAAGACCAGCCACAGTAGAGGCCAGTGCAGTTTGCCTGTCTATGAGGACAGAGAATCTCCTTTTTGTCTTACTGGCCATTTCTCTCAGATGAAAAGAAAACACAACAGGAAACAAAAGCATAAAACTCCTGCAAGAAAGCAGTGCATGCCTCCGGCTTCAGAACCCGCTCCTGAACAAAGTCCAAAATGGCAGCTATTGTAAGCAGATACACAGAAACGCAGGGGAGAGGAAAAGAGAAAGCCAATGCACTGATCTTCTAGTTGCCAGCTGAGAAACCTGAAGTTCAGTTTAGACGAAGCCATGAAGTGTCACAAGAGCAACACAGGGCTTCATAAGAAACAGAACATCCATCCAAACAGCCTCCACATGGATGAAATGCAATGAGAAGTTATAGTTGCCAGATGCAGACTAAATGAATGGGTGAGCAAAATAAGCATGTTTTACCACAAAGGCACTTTGTTTTGGAATTTAGAGAAAGTCCTAAACACTGGCGGCTACTGAAGAAAGGCATGAATGGGAGATGCACTCAAGCCAAAGGATGCAAAGGGGAGACAAGAACTGAAACGCAAACACTGCAACACCATCCGAAAGCTCAATATCAAGGGAGTTTAACTTAAATATAGGTGCCGATTTATTTTTTTAAGTAGCTGGTTTTGCATTTCTATAATTCTGCTGCTATCTCTCCCTGTCCATGTCCTTACATCCAGCATGCCCATAAACTCATCGCCTCGCTAAGGCTGCAGATGTACATGGTGGCATTTGACAACTTCTTTATCAGCTTATTTTTTTTAACATTATGACAAAGCCATCAGGAATCGCCCATTAGGAAAATCATGTTGAATCAAATACCTTGCCAGAAAACAAGAAAAGATTTCATTTTAGAGATGGTGACTTAAAAAAAGTGAACTCAAAGCCCTGGAGCAGCCATGCTCGTTCCTACTCATACATTACAGAGTACCTTAGAGGGAAATTCTTCCATGATCTTGGAAAAATCTGTCTTACAACTTCAAATACTAAATGGAAGAGCTTGCACCTCTACAATGACATTCAGAAAAAACAAGTACCTAAAATGTGAATCTATTCTCTGTTCAGGGGGATGGTCAGAACTACAGAATATCATTAAAACCACAGCATTTGCTATATGAAGTACTACCTGTTACTCTGGGTTACAAAAGGGGTTTGCTGTGTTTCTTAGCTGTTATTCTAGAGGAGGGTGGTGGGTTTTTCCCCCCTAAGATTCTCATTTACCGAGGGAGCAATAAAACAGTATTTTGTAATGCTGACTTTTTCCCTTCAGAAATTCTTGTAACATAAATTGATATTAAATACTTTAAGGCAGATCACTTTATTTAAAATGTCTATAAATATAAAATGCATTAATAAGACCTCTTAATGCTTGTTTTGTGGTTTGACAGTAAACGTAATGGCTTACAGAGAGGAGTTAAGTTAATATACCCCTGACCAGTAACGTTCTATTTGCTTAAATGCAAGCATCCAAGCCAAAATTAACATTCTGGTTTCTTTTAGAGGCAGCCCGCCATCCTGCAGTGTAGCTGAATAAGCACTGCCTAATATCATGGGGCAAATCCTGTCCCCCAACTAACAGTCACAGAAGGCTGACAGAAGTCGTATCAAGGCAGGCAAGAAACAAAGATCCCAAGCAGCCAGGAGGCCTTCATTTGTGTGGTTACATAGAGCACAACTGATCCTGCACCAGAGAAGGATGCAACAGATGTTGCCCTAAGGAGTTAGGACTGTACTATTCCTCATACCTCAGTTTTACAGATGAGAAACTACCACACAAAGATTCACCGTGGCTGGTTCAGACAATACCCAAAGAGTGTGGCTGAATGAAGAGTTCAGCTAAGGCCTACCTAAACCACATGACTACCCTATCTCTCTTCCTGAAATATATTTTCTGAATTATTCTTCAGCCTCTTTTGCTGGGATGAAGATCAGCTTTCATTATGGCAAATGGAATGTTAAAATCCCCTTTGATTTCACCCTGTTTTATAGCCTCAGAATAAAGGATTTATGCAATGATGACAACTATGTGTTTGCCTATTATTATTCCTTGGTACCTTCTGATCTTGCCAGCCACTCACAACCAGTTTCCTCAGGGAGGTAGAGGCCTGGAAGATAGTATGTTCCTACAAGTGTGGGAATGTAGGTGGACAGACAAAGGAGAGACACTCTGTCAGCGCTTCTCTGAAGGCTGAAAAGCTGAAACACAAATTCAAATCCTATCAGACATCAGAAAAACCACATGGGTGAGCCCCTAGGAGCAATGACTTAACAGTGGGAAGCTTTTCAGCTGGACTTTGCACCTTAGGAGATGTCAGATAAATGTGTTCCTCAGCCAAGACTCCTCTTCCATGCACACTCTCCAGTGTCTAATAAAGGGGTGAGCTCACACTACAGCATCAGAAACTAGCTTAAAAGTCCATCAGCCAAATCCATTGGAAACTAAGCTTCAATATTTGTTTAGTAAATGGGTTCGGCGAACCCAACCCATCTATCAGCACCTCTCCATACATATATATTCACACCTGGCAAGCTGATGTTGCTGAGATGTTCTGCAGTACTCCTCAGCCTGGAGATACAACAGTATTCATGGCCATCTTTTGTTTAGGACTTGGTCTATTAGTGTACTCAACCCCAACAATCTTCACAGGCCGATAAAGCCATGCAACATAGAGATGCACTAGTGGCTACACTGAAATAATTAACCTTTTGGCACTTGGATCATCAAGACAGATGATTAGACATGTGTTTTAAAAACTCTCACAGCCATAATGCCCTGTCCCAGCCCCAGCGGAACTGTGGGGCGCAATGGCAGATTTTTATTATCTCACTGATGAATCAGTGCAGAACAGATTTTAGGAGGACCCCTGGGCTCCCACTGCAAACAAAAAGCATTCGTCACCCCTCTTGAGGTCCCAAGCATCTGACATAGGGAAGAAACTCAGCCTTGACACATACGTTACATCTGAATATGCATTTCTGTTAGTTCAAAAAGTAGACTTGAGAAGCAGATTTGTTCAGAGCTGATTATGACGTATGTTCTGCCTGCTCTCTGCAAAGCTGGTATGTGAATTTAAAAGTGGAGGACTGTGGCTTTGAGAAGAATAAGGCTCTTGTGCCCTGAGCAAACACATCCTTAAAGGCAAGAAAGCCAGTAAGTAGACCCTGAAGTGATGGTGGCATGAATGGCTTTGTTGCAAGAAGACATTTCCTACAAACCCATCCAAATAAACGTAGAGACACAATGAAGCCCTATTAAGTGACTATTGTCACAGCATGCTAGAAGGCAAAATAAAAGGTAGAGGAAGGGACACAGAAAAGCAGCTTGTTAATGGAAAAGACTAGTTAAACAAACTCCCTGCTTAATCAGCAAAGCATTTCACTACAGGAGGCCTCCCTCACACCAGTGCTTGACAAAGGAATACGAGACCTCTTAAAAAGCTGTTGTCCCATAGCTGGATTATGCACTGAGCATCCATCACTCAGCTCTTCACTGGGAAGCATGACCAGTCAATTACTATTAAGAACTGTTATTTTTTTGCAAGCCAATTTGCTGCTCATGAACAACAACAGAGCAGTAGTCAGGAGAATGAACTGTTCCTGGATGTTACAATAGCATGGGCAGAGGAATACAAGCTTCCTCCAAGAATTCCTTGTACAAATGCCTCTGGAAGGACCCCTGCCGTCTCTGAGCAGAGTTTTCAGTGTCCACATCCAATTTAGCCATTATTTTCTTTATTGGCACTGCCAACAAGTGAGTGAGTGAGCGCTCATGGCGAGAAGCTTTGTGCTCCCTTATCAACTGAGACGGAAGGCTTAACTACTAGGACAGGTAACAAATTAACACCCACACTTCATATGAGCTTGCAATTTCAAAAGGCTCTCCTCACTCCTGGCAGATTCTCTGCAGAATTTCTAGAATGCTTCTAGAGCCCAACTCAACCAACTATTCAGAAGTATGATCAGCGCCACTTCATGTAGCACAAGAGGTCCTGGGGTAAAGAGAATGGGATCAGCTGGCAATTCAGTGATAAGTTTGCCATGTTTTCTACAGCAAGGGAGGCAGCCATTTTCATTATGTAAAAATCAGAGACAAGAAGTGTTTCTAACTGACTTAAAGCCAGGTTTTCTGCTGGAAATCAACATGACTGCTGTCTTCAGTAACACTTTGGCTGCCTGCTATGACAGTGACCCACGGAGAAATATGTCTTATGAAACAGATCTGCCATGGAAATCTTTAGGAACCCAAGAAACGTCATGTCAGACAAGACCATCTATCCACTCCGGGATACTATCTTCCAGGGTATTCACAGCAGTACAAAAACATGCTAGAAAACACTACTTCTGAACAATTATGGAATATTTCCTAACTGAAAACTTGCAATTTCAGTTTCAAACAAGTTTTTTATTGTGATGTCCTTAGGCAAATACAGGAAATCACACAGATGGGGGAGAAGAGGCACATAACACAAGAAAACCAAAACCTTTCCTCATACCTTAAGGTCAAAACAGTTACCCATTTCAGCTGTCAAGGAAGCCAGCTTTAACCTACCCTGGATATGATCTGTTTACTCTTGCCTCTTCTTTTGAGAGTAAAGTGCCTACTTACCATATTCATAACTGTGAGGATGAATCTTTGGGCAGCCTCTGCACCATGGTATTGGACCATATCAGCATCTGCCACCACTAGAGTTTCTACTGTGTACTCGTTGGTAAGTCGAATGGCATTTCTTCTCTCCCTCCAGTCACTGGTTGATTTCATTTTCTTTTGTCTCTTCTTTTCTAAAAGTCAAAATACTTATTAAGGCTGGCAGATCATAATAAAACATTTATACTCTTTTCAACAAACATTCTTGTGCATATTCAGATTGCAATGACCTTTATTAAAGCGTTCTTTGCTGATTAAAAGAAGCAACCAAGAGGTTCCATTACATCTGTACCTCTGTGTGCAGATTTGTATGAGACCACCAGATTACATGCAAATAGGAAGGAGGATGGGAAATAGAAGAAGTCCAGAAAAGCAAAAGATTAACTGTAATTCAAACCAAGAAGTCATGCTGTTGCAAAAGTTTCAGAAATTGGAAACTTGCTTGTGAAAAGAGTAACATTCCATTATAATGGAACAAGTGCTAATTACGGAAAAATCTGTTGAAGAAAACTTTAGGAAAGGAGACAGTACTTTGGGATGCAATGTACACTCTAGACTCTGCAGGTTCTCCTTAGCCAGGGAAGTTCTAAGATATTCCTGGAGTCAGTATCACCATCAGCTTCATTTTTACTTCCTACCAGCATTACTAGAGCAATGTAACAGAACACAAGATAGAGTCTCAAAAATTTTAAATTAAGTGAGATTGTTTTGGAACATGTATTATTGGCCAACTGCAGAAGTCTCTGGATGAAACCCAGAAGTGCAGAAGGTCAGGCTAGATAAGACCTTCTCAGGCTTTCTTTGCTCATTTATTGCTATTGGCATGAGCGCCAGCACCAGCAGCTGCAGTCACCGGCCACCTACGTGCAGAGCTCGCATGCCTCTTTATTGTTGTATGTGTACCAAAAGCAGGGGAATCCCTAGACCAGCTGATCCTTAATGAACTTAAGTTACAAGAACCTGTGAAAAGGACCCATTCTATGGACTAGAAAGTGAAGCAGTGGTCAGCTACTGTTAACACAAAAATTAAAACACAGAAGTTAAATCTCCCTTCCTCCAAACTAAGGAACTAACATATTAGTAATATGTCCTCTTCTAAACTGAAAGGTGAAATGTGTTTCTCAGCTCAAAGACAGATGTGCAAAGCAGTGAGGCATGAACAAAGGAGAAATTAAGTTCAGATCTGAAACTGAATCTACTCACTTCATTGCAGTCACAAAAAATGTATTCATGTTTTCAATTGTAAAATGAAAGAAAAGCAAATGAAGTCATTAAAACAAATTTATTTTGCAATAAGAAACAAACTGCCAAGATTCACTGAAATTACATCTGCTCAGCCTGCAATACACTATGGATAAGATACTGACACTGGTATTAACGCTGATTTCTTTCATCGAAAAAGGGAGCAGAACACACAACAGGTCCTGAAACAGCATAAACACAACATTCAATGCAAAAGTGACATGGGATAGACCATAATGGATGATCAGACAGATACCTCTTATGTCACACTACACATGCTGCTCATTTCCCAGAGCAAAGAATCACTTTTTTATTTTCTGTAGATTTGACTTGAGACCCTCTCTTAGCAAAGCACCATTCTGCAGCAGGCAGATCTGGGTTAGCGTTCACTGATCCTGTTTTTCCACAGCCTGTTGACCAGCTCCCTTACATAATTCAGCATGAATTTCTCTTCTTTCCCAGGCTGGTAAATGCACTCACATCCAGACCATCAGTCTTCCCTGACTGACCCTCTTGTATTCAGGGTGACAAACTCCATCAGCTGTAAGTCCCCCAAAGCCCACCTGAAATGGACTCCCTGCCTTCTGCTCATTCATACATTTTCTGTCTTGTCAATATGCACATTTGAACATGTCCACCCCACATCCCTATTCTGAGTTGTCTAGCAGTCATCCAGTATAGCTCTGCACATGCTTTTCTGCCCAAGGCATCAACTGTCAACACTTGGTACATATTTTAAACTGAGAAAAACAACCATGAAATTTGATTTGAATCTTTTAGAAGAGTTTGAAAATATCACCCCTGGGTCTAAGACAACAGACAGGACAAGCAAAAAATGAAAACTTGGGGTGCTCATAAATAATGGAAGCTACATGCCAGCAGTAAAGATGAAAATATCCAAGTTTCAAGGCTTGTTTTCACAGGGACTGCAGGACAGCTGCAGAAAAGTGCGTAGTCATGACAAAGCTGCCACAAAGCAGGAGATCTGTATGTTTCTAAGTGCTTCAGAAAGGCAATAAAATAAAATGGAGTGACTATACCAGAAAGAAGGAAAAATGAATGCACCTTTGATTTGCCAACTATGAAATGGAGATGACTTCACCAAACTTCTGTGAACAAGCTCCCGTGTTTGTTTGTTTGTTTATTCATTCCATTCACCCACCCATCCCTCCCTCTGCATAGCCACGCATCTTTAGCTGCAGTACTTTCAAGGTTATCATTTAAATACCAGGGAAGAAATCAGATAAAAAGAAAGAGAAGGCAAACTATTCCAGTAAGAACATTGACCTTTTGGGTCTTGCTGCTAGCAATCAGAACCTTCCTGGAAGTAACAGCACTTCCCCATCAAATTCTCATTTTGGTAATTCCCTAATAAATTAAAAGCTTTCAGCTGGTATAAATCTCCTACCTATAGAGAAGTTGCTTTTACGGGGGTCTAGGCCTAAACTCAGATAAGTCTGGGCCTGGCATTGAATGAGCTGTGTAAAAAGGCTTAAGCGGAAGAAAATAAATTCAGAGTACTCTGGGTTTTCACTTCAAAAATCTCCTTTTTGGTGGAAAAGAAGCCACTTGTGTCAGAGGAGGAACCCACTACGCTAGACTGTAGCTTGCACTCCAGAGAGAAGAGGTCATGCCATGGTCATTTGCCATAGGATTGCCCAGTGTGGTCCCTCCTCCAGAAGCAGATGAAGGAATTGGTGAGGCTTTGCCAATTCCACTCGGCAGCTCTTTGCAGAAGGCAGCTGTACAAAACTCTGAAAGGTGTGATTTCTGGAGAGCAGCAGCATAAAGGGACTCTTGGCAAATTGGTGGGTAGTCTTGGTTCACACGAAGCCTCTGGCCTCCATTCCTCCATGAGTTTTACTTGAATCTGTGGATTGGCTGCTTTCCACTGGGTAGTAGGGATTAGAGGATGTGTGTGGAGAACTACCACCCCACAGGCTTGCGTAGAAACACAGCCAAAGTGACCTAACTTAGAGAATCTGGGCTCTTACTCTCATCTTCTCCCTCACATTCTCCAAGTGTAAGCTTACCGAGCACATAATAGACTCAAGGGAGCCTACAAAGAGCTCAGGTAGTCACCGATGATACACTACAGAAGAGGTAAGGCAAAGCAACACAAACTACTTGAACAGAGGTGTCGTGTGTCGTGGCCTCCCTTGTTTTAAGTTTGTAGCTCCTCTATAGGGTAACTTTTCTTTATTCTTTTTGTCCTTGCAGAGGGCTACTTTCAGAGCGGTCTCTATTTGCATCTTCCTGCCTACCACACATGCAAACAATTTTCCAGCATAATCAAGCACATGGAGAAAACACAACTATAATTTGCATGGATGAACCATCACAAACAGAATAAAAGAAATACACACATCCCATGTCGCAGACATTTGATAAAGAGGAGAAGAAGATCCAAAACCAACAGTAAAAATCCTCATTAAATGCATCTGCAACTCATACCTGAGGTGAGTCAACTTTATGGAGGTATCAAAAAAACCCCCATCTCTAGAGCCTCACTTCGGAAACAAGCCAGCACAGAAAAGTCTCACTCCTGCCCCGTGTGATTTATGGACTATGGGCAGAGAATCCCTCCATGAGTACATGAAACCCCAAACTAAAATAAACATCAGCCATTAAAACAAGGATTAAATGCTTGGTGGATTGTTTATTTGAACAAACTGATGTTACAAATTTTGTGGTGCAGATGTTAAGTGTTAGTGTGAAGGCATGAGAGGCCATAAAACATGGGCAGGAGCCTGTCAGAGGAGTTTACATTGCGGAGAGCATATATAACCAAACTGCACACTATTTTAGGAGTCAGGTGTTCCCCGCTTAAGAGGTCAGACAATTTCATGTGAAATATGAGCTGAAACAGTCAATCTACAACACAGCACGTATATGCTGTGGGTGACTAGGCACAAGGGACATTACTCTTTTGCCAGTCACTTTGACGGTGTATTACACAGTCTCTCTGGCCAAAAATTCCACAAAATTCAGGACTGTTAGGTGATGGGAGAAGGGCGGTACACCCCCAGATCCTCAGTATAAAATGGATGTAACATTGCACAAGCTCATTAGCTGGCTTTTATTTACAGGCTCTTACCTTTCCTTGGCTAGTCACCTGCAAAGCAACATGATCATATCGCATTTTCTGCAGTCCAGCAGACTTTGAAATCTTACTCAGAATGGCAAAAAAACATAGTCTCTACTGCAATCAGAAGCACAAGAGAGCTCTCCTGAAGCCTCAGTAGAAAACTTCTTATGTTCAGTGCTTTTTATGGCAACTCAACAGATGTACAATTCCGAAGCAACCACCCCAAATGACCTTTTTCTATTACACACCGAAAGCCCTGTCTAGCACTGTCTGGGTTTTGGCACATCCTTGCTGTAACTGCAGAGTCCCTTCCTGCTCCTCCTACCTCCCTTCCAACAGTATTTCCCAGACTCATCTGAAAAGTAACCTCTTCTCCTATAGCCTTCCACTTTTTTTCTCTCTAATCTTCCCCTTTGTAATTTTAGCTACCTCATTCTAGTTAAATCTACTGAAAGTTTCTGGATGCTGTTCAACAAAAGCCACAAATAAAAGCAAAATTGCAAAGTCCTTTCTGCAAGGCCAGATTTCTCCCTAGAAGCCCTTTTCTATTGCTGCCTTAAAAATCCGCTCCAGTTCTTCCTCAGGAAGCCCTCTGCTACCTTCCCTCCACCCATGACCCCTTTAACATCTCCATATACCCTCACATAGAGAGCTAGCTGTTTTCCTTTGTGCTGTTACTTCAGCAGCATAAAAAGGAGGAGAGTATGCAAGTGGGGCAAACAGCTAACAGTAGTTTTCCCTATTCCCCAGGAGTTTCTAGAGAATCTTTCACCGGTACTCACGTTAGGTGGGTTTTATTAGTTTCACTTAAAAGTAAAAATCATCACCTCTCCAAAGCGAAAGAAGAAGGAGATCCTGCACAGAAACCAAGCCTAGAAATTAAAGAAAGGAAGTTCTTGAGGTATATGCTTTACTAGTTAACCTAAAACCATATGTGAATCAGAGGAAGGGCAAGTTTGCTGAATTATCAGAGGGACAGGATGCCACATATAGATGTCCCACAGGCACATAAAGGGGGCCAGTTCAAAATTCATGGACACCACCAGAAACATCCCTTCACTGCCTCCTGTGGGCTTTACATCCAAAGTTCTGTGCATTGGTTACCTTGCAGCTGCAGTTTTCATCCATACAACAGAGAGGTTCTTTTCAAAACACTGATCTCCTGAAGGGGAGAAAAAAAAAAAAAGAAACCACACTTCAGCTCTAGGGGCCTTGCTCCACACAGTTGCTTCCTTGACACCTTTCCTGTGGCATCCACCTCTGAGTAGACACAAGCAAGGATGAAGAAGAAAACTAAGAACAGACACTATTGGAGTTGCTGTCACAGCCAGCACTCCCCAATCTATTTCCAGCCATGGGAACATGGAGCCCCCTTTACCCCTGTCAGGACGCAGCACAATATTGTCCCTGTGTACTGGTCTTTTATACCTCCATTAAAAGCTTGGAATTTCAGATTTACCACAGCTAGCTGATGCCAGTGAGTAGTCTGAAGTTCAGGAATTAAAAATGGTTGCTCATTCAAATCACAGCTGAGTACAGACTGAGAGCTGTCCTCTCATTTTTAATGCCTTGTCCTACAAAACGGTTATGCACCTCCAATTTCTTTCTGACTAGAATGGCAGACAAAATCATGCATCAACAGGTAGGAAAAATCATTGCATAGCAGAATGATCCACTGCTCCCTAATCCACCTCCCAAAAATGTTGTGGGTTTTTTTGTTTTGTTTTGTTGTTGGGATTTTTTTTTTTTTTTTTTTTTTTTTACATGGCCAATTTCATACCAAATCACAAGTTCATGACTATTTGTCTGGCACAGCAGCAAACAAGAATTTAAGACAGAAGTCATGAACTCTGTGCTGCATCTCAAAACACCACGAAGATTTTATTGCAAGGATTGTTATCCAAGTTAGTCTGTGGCTTGGACACATCAGTTAAAACCTTATTCTTCTGCAAAACATACTCAGCCATCAACATAACGCATCAGGACTTTGTCTTTAATGGCAGGCCTGTAAGACAGCACAGGATAAGCACTATGATCTCTATCCGCCCTCTGGTTCAATTTGTCAGCAGGATTTCAAAGACTGTCACCTCCTGAACTATGTGCAGTCATCTCCTTTTAAAAGGACACCTTCATTGTAGGCTTTCCATCCAGCTAGAAACAAGGACTCGCTCATGTAAGTCAGATAAGAGAATTTAATGTTACAGAAAGCAGGCACAGTGAGCATGGCTTAATGGTAAGACTATTAAAGTGGGAATGGAAATACCTGCTCTACCATTCCCTCTTAGCCTCTGTGCCTCGGTTTCTCACCCTATATTTGATTTGCTCTGTTACTAGTTGTAAATTCTCTGAAGCTGAATTAATTTCCTTTGTTTGTGACAGACGCACAAAGGTCCCAGCTTGCTTGGGGCCATGGGGGAAGATCCTGTAACACAAATATAATTAGGTCCTAGTGATAAGGAGTGATGTACGTTAAGACTGAACTTAGACTCCTCAGTTTTGATCACTTAAACTCAGCAGATCTGAGACCAATCACAAAGCACAGTCCTAATCCACTTCAGAGCTTCAGAGACTACAAAATGCCTGGCTGCAGTTATACTGTGAAAAATGGCATCATTGGCCTCCAGGTTTATTCTATTTTAATGAGTCTTTAGCGAACGGGCTTAGTTTCCAAATAATGTTTTCACAACTGCCAGCCTTACCAACCCATCCTGGGCTTTGGCAGCTGAGGTTGGAAGAGCTCAGGGACTCACCAAACCAGGGGCTCCCCACCTACAGTCTGGCCTCACCATTACACCTATACTTTTGAGAGAGGTGGCACAGACCTCTTCGAAAGCCGAGCAATTTAATTCTGGTGATTTGCAAAAGCCAGTAAAGAATACAGGTTCATCTCCCATAACGGTGTTGGCTCAGCAGGTCAAAGTGAAGTAAAAACTAGTGTAATAGTTATTTTTAATCCCTAATGTATACAGATATGTCAAACTACCCAGGGAACAGATCAGCTGAGAAAGAAACTGTCAGTTTATAGAGCAACTGTCAGATCCAAAGGCTCTCGGTACCATTGCCAGAGTTAGTAGCCCTAACGTGCAAATAAAGCAACTGCTTGAGAGTTAGAGGTTATAGTCTAAATGACCTCTAGTCTTCTGTGCCTTCAGTCTCGGGTTCACAGTTTGGGACATCTATGACTTAGGAAGCCTAGAGCTTTTGAACAGAGGCAAAACCTGCCCCAAAGTGTTCCCATCTTGGCCACACAAACATGTAGGTGCCCAACACTTAGTAACTTTTATACGTAAGATCCCAAGGGATCTGCTGAAGGTCAAAGGTCAAACAACATTAGGAATTGAGACCAACAGAGTCCCAATTCCCAACTCTTGGCTCTAGCCCTGAGCTATGATTTACGATAATATGGAAAAAACAAAGACAGCTAAAAAGTAAGCAATGTACCTTAGTCTCCTTGGAGCAACCTGTCTGCCTTTCTAGCCAGAATGACCACTGGAATACCTGTGAACATCCTGAGACAAGGACGGTGTACACTAGACAACCTAGCTCATTACCACCTGCCAGTTTAGATTTTATTAGGTTCCAATGGAAACTAGCACTAAGTTTTATTAGGAACCAAGTGAAGCAGCAGTACAGCTCCACTGTGTGCAGCTGCTCTGGAAGGGGAAGAAATCCATACACTACACATATTTGCATGTCCTCTTCTTTCATCTCTTTTGCACCTTGACAGTAGAGGAAGAAGAAACTGGAGTCCCTCCTGCTCCACATTATCCATGCTGCCCTCATGCTGAGGGCTTCATCCAGAACAGACCAGCAATAAAACTTCACTTGCCACGTGATGGAAAAGGACACTTCTGAATGGTAGACTGCTCCACAAGGCTGCTGTTTATCAGCCATAAGGAAACAATCACACACTTACAGGGAAAATCCAGATTCCCTGTTTGGAAGACCAGGGACCTGGAAAAGCCAAGGGATTTATCCACACAAGTGAGACACACTCCCATGGGTAAAGTGCTGAATTTCTGATACAGGGAATACTTCTATGCTTGCAAACACTTAATCACATTACATCTTCTGCATAGCCCATTGTTGAAATCCTTGCTTTAATTCTTCAACAGATGCTTCCTAATATGGACTAATACAGGTTGCATTACATCTCTCTATTTTTAGTGCACATGTTTTTTGGCCATAACAACTGCTATTTCAGGTCAAGTCAAACCTGCAGAGAAAACACAGCTAAGAGACAATGATTAAAGATGGGGAAATGCAACGTAGCAGTAACATGTGTTTAGGATTTATACCTGTTCAGGGAAAGCGTTCCCTACATTTGATACCTGCATACTAGCACTTATTTAAATTATTACCAGCTTTGATCAATTGTTAAAACAGGTCGAGAAGTAACTATACAGAGAAGCAACGCATTGTTATTTTGTGAATTAAAATGTTGATCTTCCATGCGTCTCTCTATGCAGCATATTTGCATTAAATGAAAACTGGTTCATTTAAACTGACAAAAGGATTTAAAGTAAACCCACATTTAAGAGTAATTTATGAGGCCTATATCATAAACATGAAATAACAACCTTCCCTCCAAAGACAAGCTGCTCTCTCTCATGCTCCTGGACTGTATTTTATACCAAATGCCTTCTATGTAAGGGGACTTTAATACATCACTGGAGACCTTTAGAAAAGTTAACAGAACTTACTTTTCCGAAAGAGACAGAAAGTTTTATGACATGGTTAGAGGAGACTCCTATGCTTTCATAACTTGGTTTGATTCTGTCTTTAACATTGATATTTTCTCTCACCAAGAAAAACTGAAAAACTTTTCCCATCCATAGACTTTGATAGCATAGGAAACATGCAAAACGTGTGACCAGATCAGCAAATTAGTTAAACTATTGTTGTTCCATGATAGTGAACATAACTATATCCATTTACTGCAGCTGAGGGTGTGGTGGATATTGTCACATGGAAACAGCCTTATTGTATATATTATAAGGTCGCAGAGAGACAGGACAATGAAAGAAGACCTCTCAGGTCCTTTCTAGCCCCATTCTTAGCTACACAGCGTTAATAAAGGAGTTAGTACAGCTCCCCTGTAGTCCTCTCTGGTCTGCCCATTTCCTCTCTGTCAAAAGCTCTTCCTATGGGGTCAGAGACTGGTGGAAATCGCAGATACTGTCGAAACACAGGTTAGCTCTGCAGCTACCTCTTGTCCCCACAAATAAATTGAGAAGTCTACTCATGGATGTCTAGGCTAAACCTGAGGGCACTGCAAAAATCAGGTATGATGCATTAAGAGACCTCTTTCTCTCCCCACGTGGCTCACCTGTAGAGAAATTCTTACTTTTGTGTCTTAAAACCTACGAACAAAACTCCCTATGACTCCATTCTCTCTCCAGAAAGACCACTAGTCCAGGACCTTTGACAAGAAAGTCGTCAACTAGTTCTTTAAAATCAGAGCAGTGTGTGATAGCAGGTTTGTACCCCAGATGGAGCCCAGTGTCTAGAGATGAGAACCGAAGAAGTGTTTCACTCACATCACTGGTGTGAAGCTATTTCCCATGTTCCTAATGACGCCATGCTTCAGAGCAAATGAAACCCAACCTTTCCTTCCTTCCCCCTCACAGCATAGGCACCTGGAAACCTTTTAATAGGTTTTCTGTTTGCCTCACAGGGGCTCATGTTCATTCCTGAGCAGAAATGTGCGTTGTGACTTGAACTCTTTCTCCTGCTGGATGACAGGTGATAAAAATAATACGTATACACATATCATATGACTAACAATAGCACCTGGCCCATGGTGATGGGATCCGTCTTTTGCTGCTGGAGCACTTCAGAATTCAAACAAAGGGATTAAAACATCAGCCCTGAATCCACAGACCTCGGATATTTTTTTTTTTAACCCATTCATAGGCACTTTCAGATTCAAATCTCAAAGATCCAGTCATCCAGGACCTTAAGTACTTTCCCACTCCTGACTACAGCCAGATTAATCCTCTTACACAAATTATTCCAGGAGAAATTTGGCTCCCACAAAGTTCTCCTGCAGCTCTAAAAATAATTTCGAGTGCTGTAGGACATTATGCCGCTTAGACTAAAGGAGTTGTTTTAGAGGTTTTAACAACCACTTATCAAACCAGATTGCTGGCATTACCTAGCCCCAAGGAACTGTTCAGCTCAGTTTCCCTCTCTCATGGCTGGGGTCTGCGAGGAAAGTACCACACTTCTGGGTGGAAAACAAGAGGAATGCTCTTGGAAAGCTCTGCTCTCTATCCCCTCAGTAGCGCTGACACATGGCACTTCCTGATTAAGTTCATTTTGCTTTCTTAAAATGCTTTCCTCCTTCCCCTACAAATACTCACACAAGTCATTACATCACCATGCATCTTTTTTTACAATCAATTAAGTTCATATATTACAGGACCGTTGCTGCGAATAGAAATTTGCCATTGAACAATTTAGCCCTGTTTAAATTCTTACGACATGATTAATAACTAACATTAAAAATTCAGCATCTGATACTTTGTATTTTATTTGAATCCCAAATAACCCCAGATCATGGCAGGTACTGCTGAATTACAAAATTTTAAGAAGAAAATATCTTTAGAGGTGGTTCTTGTCTGTCAGAAAATACAAGAACAGCAGCAAAGGACTGGAAAATGCCCAAGCGTGGCAATTCTGTGGCTTTGAAAAATACTCATTTTATATTGTATTTACACAAATATGTATTTTTCTGTCTATGTTGTTCCACAATACAGGATGTGTATCTAAAATGTCTAGCATGAATATTTCCCAAGTATTTACAACCTCCATTCTTTCCTGTCAAGTTTTAGCCTGGGTGAGCCAAATTACAAGTCAGTGAAAAACAGCCTCTAGTACAAATCTGATCAGTCCTTCACTCTGCCGATGTTGGCGAGTACCATAGTAAAGAGACCTTTTCCCAGGAGAAACTCTGGAAGCACGCCCCTAGGTCGTCATTTCCACACAATTTCATTAGGAATGGACCTTTTGTGTGTCAGAGAGGATTAAATTTTTTGTTTCTAAACTCCTTGTGCACAAAAGTTAATCCAAACCAGACAGGAGTCAATTAGGTCGTTAACGTGCTAAGCCTATTAACAGCCATGACTTACATTTCTTTCCCGCAACAATGAAAAACATTCAGGAGTCTGCCTTTAAGTGGCAAAGCCCATGAGCAATTTCATTATTTTATGACACGGCTACTTGAAGCAGTGGCTGTTTGCACGAGCAAGCAGCACTCCCCACTGTGCAGCAGTCGGGTGCTTTGCTCTCCCCAAATCCAATCCTAGCTTAGCCCCTCAGTTAGCATCAGGTAGGAAAAAAATCCAGTCACAGAACAAGATCCCTAGCTTTACGTAAATTTTACATCAGACTATCAATCTCCCTCTGCCTCAGAACTCAGACACACACTCAGCCCATGTGGCCTGGCCACCACCTTTGCACGAGCTGAGCTACAGTAGTAGTGTGTGCATGTGTGCTCTTAGGTCAACAAATACGAAGAACTCCAACAACTTTGCTTGCAGTAGGGAATTCTTGTTCCTCAAGCTGTCCATGGATTAGGAACCTAACAGATATGTAATTAATTTTGCTGACACACAGAGTTAAGTGCAATCACATCACGTCAGACCAAAGGCCCACTGGCCCATCCCACGAGGTCCCCCAAACTCAGGACCTGCCTGCCAGTCACCTCTGGGCCAACCTGAGGAGGACAAAGCTTGCGGGGAGGATCCCAGCAGCTGTGGGGTCTATTCACATTCCCTTTTGGACAAAGCAGAGAAGAGCAGCATGTAGTGGGTTTCCCAGAAGCCTTCAGGAAGCAGTAGCTGCTACTGGAACACTTTTTTTCCATGTCCCCTTTTAGTGTCTTATTTTTATAGTTCTGATACCTTGGTACTCACTCACCTCCACTTTCCATTTGTGATCCCATGTAATTACCCAGTGTCTCCCCCATTTCCTTTCCTTTAGTCCCTCTTCTCAGGGAGGGAACTTCAGTTCTGTCAAGGACAGGCAGCACCCTGCTCCTAGACAGAAGGTCAAAAGGTTCAGTGGCAAAAGGATAAGGCAGATTTCCTGGACTGATTTTGGTTCAATTCAGCTTTTAACTAATGGCTGTCTTATTTTACAGTGTAAGAATTTTGTAATGCATTCTCTATGAACACAGTGTTGCAGCACCTACAGTACTTGGCTAGGAAACCAGAGCGGTGCTGAATTCTGATGTTTCCTCTAAAGAGGATCTGTAACTCTAACCAGAACCAAGATTTCATACTCAGAGAATCAAAAAGAAGATTGGCTTAGTCTGAACCCATGAGAATGATAAACCTGCTGAATTACTAAGAGTTCAACTCCACACAAGAGAAAATGAAGTTTCTGGCTACAGGATTTACTAACAAGCAGTGCCAGCTAGGAGGCAACCTTATGACCAAGCAAAGGTCATCTCTGCTGGTACACTGGCTTGGTTAAATACAAAACCCGAGATACACACACAAACTTTTAAGTTCATGGTTGCCTATTCCAGTCAGTTCCTTCAGACCTCTCTTCCACTGCTGTTCCCAATAAGGAAGCCTTTTGTGCCTCCGGCTGCTGCCATGTCGCTTTATGTCCAACAACAGCCCTTGTTCCTGACCACTTAACTGTTCCTATACTTGTGGGCCTTGCTCTTGTACCCATTAAACCTGCCAGTCCTGCTTCCCATTTCGTCCCTTTGGCAGCCTAGTAGAAGACAGCATAGATGCCTTGACCTGCTGCCTCCATTTAGTATGCAGTCCATCTAGTAGAAGGCAGAAGCTGAAATATTGGTGGGGTAATGGGGCAGGAGAGGAATAAAAGGAACAGAATATACAGGCACACTGAAACCTAAAGACAAGATTTTGCAGAGTTCAGAAAAAATACCCTCTATGCAACCCACCCAGACAGATTTCCAGAAAGGATAAAATTCAATTGCTCCAAAGAAGCCAAAAGCTAGACCAGTTTATACTAGCTGACAATCTGACTGTTTGGCTTTAAAAATGGGAGAAGACAGGATATGATCAGTGAATAGAGTTAGACATTTTCTCTTGAAAAATGATAGGAAATAATATCAACAGCTATTTTATTATTAACACCAAACAAAAAAACCCACCCCAAAATGAAAAGGGTGCGAGACAGCTGCTTTTTTTCAGGGTTTCAGCTGCTAAGCATTAGAACACCATGCAAGGTTTGCAGCAGCTCACAGGCACGCACTCTTTAAGTGCAAAAATATAGTAAAGCTACTGACCTTCTATGGTGTCTTGACTGGAGGAAGGTGAAAGACGGGAAAAAATATTGACAGGAGGGCTGTCACCAAAAAACTGGATCTCCTTACTATTAGTCTCCCATTCCAATGGAGACTCTAGGGCTTAAAATCAGATCGACAATTATAACTTTTAAAAAACAACTTTAACATTGTCACGCTGGGTCACAACTGAAGACTGACAATTTGGAACATGCCATCAGCACCTCACATACCCACAGACACCCATAGGATTTAAGCCCAGGATCCTAACACCGGCAAGGTGTGTCAGCCTGACACTGGAAACTGAATCCAGAGCGTAAGAGAATGGCTATTAACTACCAGACACACAATCAAAATCTAAATCATTGCCATTTCCCAGGAAGCTGGTTCCCCTCCCAACTCTTGTTATACTACAGAAACCCCATTGAAACCTCATATTGCTAAACTGTTTAAGCAGAAAAGCACTAGAAATTGCTTGAGAGGTGGTTGTTTGGTCCAGAGCAGCTTCACACACACGAGGCACATCTGCATTTCAGCTGCTACTGATCCACAGCCGGGGTAACAGGATGGCAGACAAAAACTGCTCAAGCACTCCACCGCCTAACTCGCACGGGTTTCCTGCTGTCACAGCTGTAGCTCCTTCAATATCCAATCTAACTAGATTAAAGTTAGCCTAGGGATATCTGTATGAGTTGATATCACATTTTGGACTCTCAGACCTCCAACCTGAGTTCATCTCCAAGGAAAGCTAAAGACCTTAAAAGTTTCTTTGCTATCTCTATGAGCTCACTCCCTCTAACACAAGGCAAGAGGAAAAAAAGAAGAGTTTATCTCACAAAACCTTAAAGCAAACAATTCAAAAGCTGCCACTCAAAGAAACAAAAAGTCCTATAGCATGAGAGCTAGAGCTTAAGTTTGATGAGTCAAACACCAGAAAGAAAAAGCAAAATCAAGTTCCTAGTTAAAAAAATTACCTTGCTCAACTGCATCTGGCAGTTTAAAATGCACCTAAGCCTACACAAAAGCAATTTAAAAAAAACCAAACAAAAAATTAAGTCTGCCCAGTTGACCGTATACCCTGATACACTCTAATATGGATAGTATGCTCTGCTAGACAGAAGTAAAAATTATGACATGCGAGAAGCTGAAAAAGAAAGTCGATTGTTTTACAAAAGAAACTGTGCATCTCTTCCCCTCTCCAGATATCTTTTCATCCTGTTATGAGCTGGATCCCTGGAGCTGGACTCCACAGATGACACTTACGATTAGATTATATGAAAGTATCTGAAGTGATACTTTCCGCATTCTGAAATGCAAGGATCACCGTTCTACCCATGCCTACTTGGCACAACTCTAGTGGAAAGGTGAGACAAAAGACCACCCCTCACCAGTGACTTCAGTTTCACAATTTGGGCCTTTGCTAAAAACATTCCTGAGCAGCGGTCACATTGCATGGTTAAAAGAGAAGTTTACTCTGACCCATCACAAAGTTTATCTTCTCACAAATTGAATGTTACAGCGTATGTCCTAACAATTTTTATATTTGTGATGTAGCTCCTTCTGCCAGAAGTAGCAGGATTCGTTAATGCATGCCATTTTTCACTAGCTCCAGCTGCCTGAACACTTGAATTACAAAATACAGACATATCTGGCAGAACAACAGTTAAAAATATAATTGCATACTCATTGCTGTTCTCTTGAGCCACTTCAAGCTCACCTGTTACAACCTTGCAGCGCTCATCAGGAATGTGCGACTTCATGGGATGGCTTGATTTTGTGGATCGTCTATGCCTGATGAAGTGTTCTTTTCCACTAAATGAGGTCTCTGATGTATTCACTGGTTGTATTAGCATGTGCTCTGATCCAATTTGGATATAGCCAACCTGTCCACAGAAGAGAACAAAAAAACCCCATCAGACAGTTTGGTATCCTAACCTTGTCTATCAACCCAGTCTGAACCTAGACCATTTAATTGCAATCATTATTTACAGTGTGAGGAAATGAAAAGTGATTACGATCGTGTTCAGTCTGCATAATACAGACTAAAGAACTTCATCTGCTCCTCATTTATTTTTTATATCACTGAGCACTATTTAGAAACGTCATTGTGCAAGGCACTGTACATGTACAAAAAAAAAAAAAGTGGGGTGTTCTTGTCAACACCTTTCCTTTCCCTTCTTCCTCTGCCTCCAGCTAGAGCACCACTCTAGCTGCAAGCATAAATAGGTATGTCTTATGAGATGCTCAACTCACACGAGGACAAATAAATCCTATTAACAGAAATCCTTTCATGATCACCTTTTTAATTGCCAGCTAGAATTGCATTGTTGCTAAGTGGCATTTACTATCTCAGTAGAGCAAAGAGGTGAGATTGCCTGCAAACAGGAGACCACCTGGGTGTGTCACTCTTGCGGACAACACTAAGTGAATTGAAGTGATGTTGTAAGTATGACTTGCAGAGCCACCCACATTTTTTTGAATGGGGACCAAATACCTCTTCTTGACTACAATAGGGGCCACATAGTAAGCACCGCTGTCCCTGCAAGCTGTGGGCTGGGTTTCAAGGGTCAAGCCGGGAATGGACTGTTGTACCTTCCCAGTTACGAGCTTTTCCACCATCTTTGGAATAAGTAACACAAGGATGGCAAAGACTCTGTCTAATTAACAGTAGACTCCAGAGGCTACAGGTCAGAGCACTAAACCCCTGCCTTTCTTGCACCAAGTCCAGACCTTACACCAGGGCTGGCAAGAACATCTTTGGAAGGCAGCTTCTGCCTCAGGAGAGCCCTCCTTTGCTTGCAACCCAGAGTTTTTAAGGTTCTTTTATGCCTTTTCCACTCCTTTTCTGGCATGAAAGGAAGAGAGTGAAAACAAAGATATCACCTTAAAACTTAACAAAGCTTCCAGGTTTAGCAATCAACTCTGAGGTTATAACACGCTGGAGAAAGTGAATATGTACAATGAGTGTTTCTTTCTTACTTTTCATTGTACTAATCCAATGATTATTTGTATTGCAATCAAAAGTCTCGAAATACAGCTTTTTGCCATATACCCCCTTGGGAGAACTCTCTAGGTCTGATCCAACTTCTCCTGCTAGCAACAGAAGGCCTCATCCGGCCTGCCAGGAGGCATCAGATTGTGCCTATGGTACACCTTATAGGTACAGGAGCTTACAAAGAGGTCCTGCTAGGTTGCATACCTGTAACACCCATCCTGTACATACAGAGACCAGACTTCTCCCCCCACCCCCCCGCGTTCTGTGCCAGCCAGGCAACCATCCAAATAAATGCTCTGCACATACATGCAAATACTATATATTCAACAGCTGACTGTACTAATATGATTTATAATATACATTACATATATACTGTATATCGTACATTTCCACACCTCCCTGCCAAATTCAGTCCTCACGTACACCCAGGAAATCCCTTTGGCCTAGTATTTCCAGCAAGAGGAATTTCTGCTAACAGAAATGAGAGCTCTCCTCTTCTGACAGCTGTACTAAGTGAACAGCATTCAGGGGAAACTAGGATGTCTCAGAAAGGGTCACTAATTTCAAAAGTGCACTTGGAAAAAAAATACAATAATAAAAATTGGTGTCTCTATTTGCCACAGCTGCAAAGCACGGTGTTAACAATTAGTCCCCTCTCTCAAAAGAGATGAGAGACACCTCTTCTGAAGTCTTTCAAAAGAGACCTTGCCCTTGGGGCAAGGTCACTGATTAAGTATAAAATGCCTTGACACTTCCCAGAAGGGCTCCCATTTACAAAGAAAAATTGACATTATTTCTTGGCCCTCCAGAATGCATACCAGTTTACAAGACCCACTCTGCCCTGGAGTTTCCAAAAGGGCTGCCTCTTTATTTAAATTAAAAGTTGGGCTTTGTCAGAATTGTTTCAGAGACAGCAAAAGCTCTAGTGACTTATTCTTCCAGCCTCCTTTATGATGCTCTCCACTACTTCCCCCCTCCTTGTTCCAATCTTCCAGCTGGGAGGTAGCCCCAGCCCCCTTTTTTAATATAGGTTTTAATTATTTAGAAGAAGGGTTGTAAATCTGGTGCCATGGTACTAAAAGCCACACCAGAGCTCCTGAAACACTGCCAACCATTTTTGTTGGTGCCAAAAATATGTAAGAAGTCAGTTTCATCACCACCCGACATTATCCCAACTTTTTGGCATCAAGTGTGAAAATAATTTAAACCATTGGAAAGGACTTCTGTTTCACATTTGCTTTGGAATTGTGAAACCTATGGAGGGA
>NW_008824499.1:4016978-4024464 GCF_000699105.1 Pygoscelis adeliae | reverse complement strand
ATCTTCACCCTGGAATAGGTTAAGAAGCAATCTCAAGTGTAATCTGACAAGCCAAGTAGAGTTTCAAGCAGGAAGGATTTGCAGGATCGGGCCTGTAAAGTACTCCCAGAGAGTTAAAATTTTCCCCAAACTTGCCAGTTGGGTTCTAAAGAGTCCTCAAACCTGTTGGCCCAGATGAGATCTTTTGGACCTGGTAACTTGAAAACTCTAGTCATTATTTTACTTTTTCTGTAAGAAATGCATTCCTCATGTTGCCTCCCTCAAATCCTCCAACTACCAGATACTATACTGTGCTAATCTCAGCATGAGATATCAGACATCAGCACTAGACAAATACTCTACGCTTTTCTTCTGTAGTCTGTGTGATGTTCAGGGACAGCAGAAAGCTGGATTTTGAAGGTAAAGAAGTAAAACAGAAGAGCATGTAACTGTCAGAGCTATTTTTCCCACATCTCTGGAAATCATTCCAATTAAATAAAAGGCTTTGGATCTGCCAATTCACATTTGCCTGGGGAGATGCATATCAAAATCTGGGATACTCCCTCTTGTCCTTCTTTCACTGTGAGAGTCCGTACGAACAGGACCTGCCGCTGTGCCAGACCCCAGTATTGCTTAGTGTCCAGGAAAGCAGCTGCTGCGCAGCCCCACCATCACAGAGCACCTGAAACGCAGGAGTCATCAGGAGCCCAAAAATTCAGAGAAGTCCATCGTCATCTGCATTATTAATCTAACCTGGATTTTACAGTTAGTACGACAGGACCATATAGCTGACAGAATCACGCAGCTCAGCTAACAGGAAAGGCTGGAATGATTTCAGCCTCAAAAAGGCAGGCAACCAAACTGACAAGTTGATTAAAATAAACAATCCACACTTCCCACTACAGCCCCACTCACCACTGTGCTTAACAGTGGCTATATCTTTCATATTAAGGATATTTGATATTTCATATCCTTAATTTAAAAGTCAGCTCAACATTGCTCACTAGCAAAAAAGGCCCTGTTCTCCAAACCACCAAAATATTCTCATATGCTCTTATCCAGAGTTTTATA
The DNA here is from genome assembly GCF_000699105.1 of Pygoscelis adeliae. Taxonomy (NCBI): domain Eukaryota; kingdom Metazoa; phylum Chordata; class Aves; order Sphenisciformes; family Spheniscidae; genus Pygoscelis; species Pygoscelis adeliae. The sequence goes on along the minus strand of NW_008824499.1, from coordinate 4,023,414 downwards.
TATACATCGGTCACTCGAGCAATCCGCTCGTTCTCTAATCTACTCTTGTACCACCAGTAGTTCACTCTTCTACGCATTATCTTCCTTGCCACTGGAGCTTTTCTCAGGTTAAATGGCACCAGGGAAAGGAGGAAGGTTCTACACCGTATCACTGAAATTACAACGGTAACAACGGGACTGTTAGTGCTGGCACTCAAATAGCATTTGTAATCACATCGCCCTGCTTCGCTGGCTTCACTGTTCTGTCTCTGTCCCCTGGTAGTACTGGTGGAGCTACAACAGCTCGAGGGCTAACTCGGGACAGGAATCCAAATCTTCAATCTTCTCTGCACGTGGTTCTGGACCTTCCCACACGTTAACACTCTCCAACAGTTACACTGTTTTTCCAGCCCTTTTTATTTTCACAACATCTTTGAACGAGATCTGTGAAATGCTGAATCTTTAACAGATTTTTCTTTTGCTCCTAAGTGTTCATTAGTTACATACATATGAACACGCTGAAAAGAGAACAGTTTTAAACATCTGACAAATTCCAACCCCTTCTCAATTTCTCAACTGTTTGTTACACTGTAAATCTTAGTTTAACCGTTTCCTCAAAGTTAAAAGGAAGATAATATTTAAAGTGAAGAACAAAAACCAACATAAATACAGTTTTATTAAACTTCACGTGGCTTTTAGTCCTGTCCTTATTAACTACACTTCAGCTTTGTTAATTATTATTTACAAGTGCAATTCAAGCAAATTTAAAACGAGAGCTTTAAATTAGGTCTTGCTCCAGTGTCATTTCAGGTTTACATTCAGTTATGAGAGCAGATCATACCCAAGAATATCTAACTGCACCTCTGTTCCAGCCCGCCCCAGCCTCCGAGTCTGCTAAACGAGGAAACCACAACGTGCTCTCCCTTTTGTCCACTGTGGGAGGGGAAAGAAAATCCCAGCACAAAGAAACCCAGCGTGGTAATTTTAAGAGGTTTAACTTTTCAGCTCATGGACCAGCTATGGATGAATGCCAGACAGCTCCTCTTCCAGACAAGAGAATTCAGCAGAGCTGAAGGTTTCCGCAGGGGAAATCGTATCATCTCATAATCCTAGCATGCTTGCACTGCCCTGCTTCCCATAACAGCAGAGGCTTTTGCAGTCACCTGAAAGGCAGCACTGCCCTGTTGCACACAGAAAACACTACCACTGGACAGGGACTGAGCCCACAGAGCTTCAGATATCTGCTCTAAACCAGGCATCATCTTCCTCTACAGTCAATGAAGAAAGGCAAACACTTCCAAAGGGACAATTCACCAATCTAAAGTGCTCTTTGGAAGCACCCATCTTTCTTGCCCTCTCTCCCCTTCATAACCAGAGTCAGGCTTAAAACCAAACTGTGGCCTCTTCTGTATTCTTCTTCCTCTTTTTCACAAGGATAGAGATGATTTACCATTTCACTAGGAGTCCTCTGATTTATTGCTCGTTCTGTGGAGCCTGCAGTCCAACTACTCACTTCTCTTTGCCCTGACTGGCCTTCCATATCAGATCCAAAACCACACTGAGACGTCCAGTTCCTGCATATGCACTAACATTCCCCTGGAAATCAGTGGGAATTCAGAGACCCTAGAAGCAGCTATGCATCCAAACAGTGTCTATATCTGGTCCCACAACATCGTTGGTGAACACCAACGTGGGGGCAACAGCAGGGGCAGAATTTCCCAGGTACTGCAGCTAACTGGAAAATACACTTCTGGCATTTAACCTTGTTTAGTACCCAAATGCACAGTCATAACTTCATAATAATCAGTATTTTCCCTTATCACCTCCACCAGACTTACAGCATCTCTGCCCAACCTTCCTGAAATAAGGAAACACCTGGCTGACACAAAGTCCAGAGGGGTGCTTTATCATGTCTCCTTGCCCATACTTGCCAAAGCTTGTCTACATCTACACCCTCACAAAATTTGTGGATGGTACCAAACCGGGAAGTGCAGGGGACACACCAGAACGAGGAGCCGCCGTTCAGAAATATTCTAATAGGCTGGAAGATCTGTCCACCAGGAGTTGCATGAGGTTTAACAAAGGTAAAGGTACATGAAGCTTAGAAGAAAATAAGCCCTTTTCTTCTCTGTGTTGATTGCATGAGACAATACTGCAAAGTGTTTAGTTTCCCAACGTCCAGCATGTATTTCTTAGAGTGTAGCTTCAATTACTCTATTCCATCCTATAACGAGAAAATCACTATTCTCATTGCACGAGCCCTTCATCATCCACTTCCACTGATCCAGTCTGCACAAGGAGTCTCACTGAATTCAGAGGAGGTGAAAATGTGGTGTGAAAAAAATAAATGAACAAGCCTGAACAGGAGGGAGTCACAACCTCTCCCATCTCACTCGAGAAGGACAATCCACTTTGAGACAGGCCAAAAAGCAGCCCTGAACCCAAAGTCAGAGGTTCCAGATTTCACAATGAAAAAGAGAAGTTCCTTAGAGTTAAACCTCTGCCTCTAAATGCATCCCAGTGATTTTCAGCTTTCAGATAAAGTTCCTGAACAGACAAGATTTCTCAAGTTCATTTCTAAGTCAAATCTAATGCTCATTTTATCATGCACCCATGACCCTCTTAAAACTAACTGCTTCAAAAGTTTAGGTACAAGAAATAAGAAAGCCTACAGCAGTTATAAGGTACTGACACTGCAGTCCAACAGACTGCATAGCAGTCCAGCACTTCAGCACGTGAAAGTGACTCTAGCGTGAAAAAAAAGAGGTAAAAAATTAATACATCAAACGAAGTATTTGGGAATCCCACGTTTTGCAGACAGCTTGAGACAGCATTCTGCAACATACTGCTGGCGAAGAAGTCTCCCCAAAGGGCACAGGACCCTGCCTATCTCTCTTATCTTGGGTCTGCAGGACAGGCAAGCCCTGCTGGTACTCAGAAAAAGCATCGTTCCAGTCAATCACAGTACAAATATATGGTGCTGAAAGGGCCTCCTCTCCTGTGCTCTCCAGGCTTCAATCGAGAAAAGCTCTGCAGATGGTAATACTGCTCTGCCAAACTTTGCTAGAGAGGGTAAGGGCAGCACACAGAGAGCAACAGTCAAAACATAACTGTGAAATTGCACCTGAAAGCAATGGATGAGTAGTTCTGAGATGTATCGAGCAAACTGGAATTTCCTTGCTGGAGGGAGACCCAACATATGTCATCTAGGAACTGATCTCAGACTTAGAAGGAAAGACCTTAGTCCACTACACAGCTCAACTCAAGGTAACACACACTGTGGCCTTACAAAGCTGGAACTTCCCAAAAGAGAGGCAGTTTCCTGTACTGCCTACTGTCTTCCAGTGTTGGTCAGACGAGTTGCAGAACTTTGCTCCTGCCTGTGTCTCCCCAGCACCAGGGAAGGACAGTTCAGTCCTGCGGCGTGGTCAGAATCCAAGTGTTCACACAACTGCATTCCCCAGACGGGATACAGTCCTGCCAAGTTGAAGTGCTTTTCAGGAACATAGTACCTCTTGTCTACGCTGCAATTCCCAGGTTGTCAAGAGGGACAGGAGGGCTGGAGTATCCTCACATGCAGTACTTTAACTGTGCAGATGAGACCTGAGGCACATGAGTCCTAAACGTGCTATGGCCTGATGTAGCTACGAGAATGTGGCCACCCTTCTCGAGGCAATTGCAAGCTGTAGCAGGAAACTACAACAGACCACATACTGGTTAACAGCAGCATCTGCAAGCAGAGTTTAAAAAACAAAACACAGCCTTTAGATGCCACACTGGGAATCCGATATCATTACCAGGAAGCAATTGCTTAGTCGGGTTGTAGCTCAGTTTTCATGCCACTGTGCCAGGGATTTTGTTTTTATTAGAACTCCCCTTGCCCTGATCATTTTATATCACTTTTTGTGTGATTTATGGCATGGTTGAGGAATACGATTACAACAAAGTCTGAGCCAGCTGGAGATCAGGATACAGTATTATTACCAACTCTACTTCTTAGCAACCAGCTTTTCTGAATGAGATGTCCTGATCATCCAGTTCAAGACCAATGAGCACTCCCACACTGGAGTTCCCGGGAAATCTCCCACTGCAGCGTTAGCACTGCTCAGGAGACAAATGCCAGGATAAACAGGCTCCAAGGTTTCCACTACCAAGGTCTTTCTTCTAGCCCAGCATGCAGGCCTTGTCCATATCCCCATCTGTGAAGCTGTGCTGCTGATGAGGGCAAAGCCTTATTCTTTCTGCAACAAACAGGGCTTAAGGAAACAACTGGAAAATTCAAAACCTGCTGTAGTGCTGGTCTTGGTATTTTAAATTTCTAGACTAGGAGGCAAAAAATTTGGGCTCTAGAGTCACCCGATTTCAGTTCCACTCATGGCAGATTCAAGACTTCCTAGATAATTTGAGGAAAACTCTTAATGCCTCTGATCCCAGAAAACATCTTACCACTAAATTACATAGCTTTCACTACAGGTATGCCGATTTAGCATGGCCACTGCAAAAGGCTGCATAAACACTGAAAGCAGGCTAAAATCTGATATGTTTCATGTTTAAGAATAGACTTCAGAAGCCAAAAGGTCCATTTGGCTAGAATAAGAAGGTCTATCTACATGGTGATGTGGATCAATTTAATGAAACCACTTCAAAAGTTAATGAGGTTCATCTTAAGTTTAGGTTCATCCTAAAGACACTTCAGTTTTCTGTTCTCTAGTTTTCAGTCACAAGGGTGTTATAAACCTTAACTCACCCATACGTAGCACGCGTCTGCTTTGACCCCTTTTCCCATTCCTGGTGATTATCTGAATGAAGAGTAAATGAACAGATTCCTCCGATAGGAAAGGAGTACCCCAACATGCAGAAAAACATCTCTCTCAACACATCTGCCCGCACCACCCTCAGCACTCCCAGGACCAGATCCATAGGCAAAGGCGAGCCCAGCTTTACCATCACTGCCTCTTACACACGTGGCAGTATTGGCTTTGGTCCCCAAGAGGTGCCACAAACGAGCAGCTTTGACACCGACTGCTTTTTGAACCCAAGTTCATCTAGCTCAGTGATGTCAATTTAGTCGTTGCTTAGAATTCATATGGTACAAACAGATATTGCAATATTGCGGTTCATATTTGCAGAGTAATGAACAAAGACTAACTAGTCTTGTTTCTTTTCCAACTTTTCTACTGGGAATATCGCCAATCTTTTTCACTCCCCCTCCTCCATTCCCTGATCTCGGGCAGTTAATACCGTGCCTACAACTACATTCCTCTTTTTAAAAAGGTTCCTTCTCTGCCTGTTTGTGCTTTTCAGCTCTGCTGGAGTAGGTAGCTTTGGAAGCCCAGCACTTCATGAAAGGGATTAACAAAATGTACCTAGTGACAAAAGCATAGAGCCGTTAGTGATGTAAAGCTTGAACTAAAGAGATCAGTTTTAAACTCTGAGAAAGCCCGCAGTGGTATACAGCTCAATTTACAGTGCCACTCAAATACGTAGCATCTCAGAATCACTGGGGGTTTTTTGTTTTGTTTTGTTTTTAAACCTGAGGCACAGTGCCCTCAAATGGTTCAGGAATGAAGGCCCAAGCCCCAAGTGCAGTGTACATGAAGTGCTTCTTATGACAAAGTTTAAGATGAAACCTCCATCAACAGGTCTGTACCAAGAAGTTAAGCACACATCCCAGGACTATGTACTGGGAGTCCATGCTTAATGCCCCGGCGCCTTTCTGAAGCACTTTCAAGTTATCAACAATAATTACAAACTAGCCATCGTCTTAAGCATCTAAATCTTCACCACTGAGAAACACAAAGGCTGTTCCACACAAGATCACCTCTTCTTATCAGGTGGAACCACCTGAAAACGCTACAACCTCAGGTAGAGAAATCCTGACACCTGAGGTGGGAAAAGCATCCCCAAGGGGGATGGTTCCTTCAACCATGCCAGAGGCATCCCTACACCACAGCTCCCACGAAACGCCCTCACACACCAACACCGATGGCACCAGCTGGGTGGAAAGGGCCAGCTGAAGACCTGAGGAGCCCGCTGTCCCAGGCTGTATTGCTGAGGCCATGCACAGCTGCTGGAGGAGGGAGCCAGGCAGGCAGGTGATCAAGTCCCCACAGTGGGACCCAACCACCAGCCAAATGGCACAGGTATAGTGACAAGAGGAGGGTCCACCAGCCAGGACAGTCCTCTACAGCATCCTCAGGCCCCGTCACCCATCCACAGCAGACATGCTGCAGCTGAGGCCCTCAGCCCCTCAGGCATGGCTGAGGCTGGGGCAGCTCCCACAGCAGAGAGTCGGGATGGACGGAAAACCCACACGGGGGACAGCGGCGACGCTTGCCAGGGCCGGGAGACGAGGGGACAGGCAGGGCAGCACGGGAGCAGGCAGGGAGGTGCCCTGCGCTGAGGCGAGGCGCAGGCATGGCCCGACGGCCGCTCCTTGCCTCCACGGGGCAGGGCG
>NW_008824499.1:4015688-4016140 GCF_000699105.1 Pygoscelis adeliae | reverse complement strand
CAGCCCCGCGCTCGGATTTCAGTGCAGATGCTCATGCACTGGAAATTGTGAACAGGCTGCAGAGACAATGGAGCCAGAGGAAGAAAGGGATTTATTTCTCTCTCTTCATATATACGTACACACACACATCTATTAGAGACAAAAATGTGCAGGGAGGAGAGGAATAAAGCAAACGCTCAAGCTACTTGTATCATTAAAAAAAAATATATAGCTCAGACACAAGCATCGCATTTCACCAACCCCAATAAAAATCTGCAGGGAGAAGGGGAAAAGCAGAGCAAGCCGAAGCCGCAGCCAAGGACAGTCAGCAGCTTTCCACATGAAACGTTACAGCAGCAGCAGCGAGAGGACAGGAAAAGAAAATACAAAGCCTGGAGCAATTCATCCTGCAGACTGGGACCGCGGCCACGCAGGGGATCCGGTGCATGCCCTGCGGTCTGCGCCCGCACGCT
>NW_008824499.1:4010239-4014939 GCF_000699105.1 Pygoscelis adeliae | reverse complement strand
CCCCGCTGCAGAAGCCGGCTTGAAAAATTCACCCATTCCTTCGTTTCCTGCAGCCTCTTCCACCGCCGTCTGAAGTACTGACCCCAGGACGCGGAGGGCCGGGGAAAAAATGAGGTTGGCGATATACAAGTGCACAAAGATTTTAGGCAATGATCTTACATACTCCTGGAAGCACTCATCACATGGATGAAAACAAGAAGCAAGTTCATAAAGCTCGGGAGGTATAAAAATTGATTTTTACCATGGTGGACAAGAGTGGGACACTAATTTAAATCAGGGAGGACGGGTTGTTCAAGCTAGTTAAGAGGGCTGTTTGGGAGAGGAAGAAGGAGGAAGCTACCTGCCAGCTCCCTTTCCCTCGCTGCTCCGTGCGCGGGGGACACTCACATCCCCACCCAGGTGCGACCATTTCCCATTTTCACCGAGATCCTGCAGCCACAAGAGCTCCTTCCTACCTGATGGTTGGGCCGGGCCACGTCCTGCCTGTCCTCAGCTGCCCAGGGGTCAGGAGAAGTCAGCCTGGTCCGGGGGCTGTTGAAAGCAGTAGGGTGATTTCCAAGAGTAGAAAGATTTCTGCTGCATTCCGTGGGCTTTGGATCGGATCTTGTGCTCCTGGCGTGGCTGAGTCGTGGAGAGCAGTAAAGACCCAGCGTGTTAGCAGCTTTAAACTGCTGTCGCCCAGCAGAGCAGCGTCCTAGAGGTTAAACTTCTGCAAAAATCTGCAACTTTGTTACTGAAATTGTAGAAGAATTCAAAGGAAGACCCATAAAAGAGTGTAAATGACTCTGGCAGATCGCAGTGCAGCACTTACACAAGAATTGTCCAGAGTTGTACTGACAGTGGTAATGGCTCTGAGTCATGAGCAAGGGGAATTAGATTTGGATGCTCATCCCTGCCAGGGCAGGCAACTGGGGTAGCGCTAAGAAAATGGCCGTTTGAATCTAGGAAGAGGACTGGTGAGAGAGATGAGTGGGTTAACGCCATTTTCTCTCTTTCAGGCATTGGACAGGCAACAAGAACCATGTTTTCTTTGAGATCTGCTCCTGTGACAAGCAGAGAGGCTGTTTGAGAGCCGGAATCCTAGAGCTGCCTCCAGTCCTTCACCCCGCTGGCTCTGCTCTTCCCGGGCGCCGAGGAACACCCTGCGGCACACGGCGAGCTGGCGTAGCGCCTCGGCAAGACCTACCCTGCGCAGGGCCTCTAGAGAACCATATGGGCATGAGGGCATGCAGACGTCCCACCTCCTACTGCGCTCCCGGGGAAGCTCCTCGCCTCTCCAGTGCGGTGGCACTTGGAGGGTATTACCAGCAGTCAGCAGCAAGAGGGAAACTGAGGACCTGCAACCAGCTCCCGGCAGACAAAATCTGAGCAAAGCCAAGACCCGTGGTTCAAATTCACTTTCTTAACGTGAGATCAGGTGAGATTTAATAGCTCTGTGTTTTCCTGTCTCTTTCAAGGTTCAGTCTGCTCTCTAACAAGAAGTAAGTTACCAAAACAAAAGGACTGGCTCAGAACCCACTCAAGTGAGACAAAAACTCAGTTTGGGACTGCCTTGCTGTATGTCAATAGTGTAATGTAACACGGTTTAAACAAAACCTCGGAGCCTGAATTTCTCTCCTGACCTGTTGTGAACCAACAATTTCAGCGCCTCCCTCCAAGACCAGGGTCCCCGCTGGCACAGTAGCTCTGGGCAGCAGCTCCCCCACAGCTCTTCCACCCGTGGCAGTTCTCCACTCCTGAGAACCAAGAGGCAGTTTGATTTGTGAGCTGCCAAATCTGGCCTGAGCCCCGAACAGCCATGTTTAAACCCAGACCACCAGCCGTCTTCATTTGCTAAGGGACTGAAGCGGGTGCCTCATCTCTTCCCTCAAAAAGGTTTGACGAGGGGGCTTAGATTTGCTGAACTTTAGTAGATCCTTTCTCCCACCTTCCAAAGTCCTCTGCCAAAAAAATAATAACAATACAGAGAAAGAATAAATTTAATAGCGCGGGGGAAGAGGGGCACTAATAAAGAGAAGTCTGTAACTTACTGCATGGAAGGACTCACTCAGTGGCTGGGCTGGCCGGCACAGACTGCATTGGGGTAGGGCCAGTCCCTGCTGAGCATCGCAGAGTTGCAGAGAGTCTGGGCAGGGGCCCAGGAGGCTGCAACGCTCCACAACAGGGGCAACATCACGGGAAGGCCTTGGTGTTGGCAAGGGCTGGAGCCAGGAGCAAGGGACAAGCCCCCGCAGAGGTACCCACACAAAAAAAGAAGAAACTGTCTTAGGAGAAGCAGTGTTTTTATTGAATCCAAATCCCAAAGCTCCGGTGAGAGACAGACTTTCTTTATTAATTTAACACCACGGGCTTTTCAGAAATGTCTTGAAATTGTTACTGATAAGGGTAACGCATGTGGCAGGAGTGGGCTGTGGTCCTGTTGTGGTGATTGCATTTTTCCCCTGCCCGCAGCCCGGGAGGGAGTGTGTGTGGAGTGGATTTGGCCCCGCAGTTTCTAGGAAACAAGCCCTCTCCCCCTCTGAAACTCATGTTTTATTTTTTTGCAATTTTAAATGTACGTCAAGGAAGCCAAGTTTCATGGCCATTATTGCACAGTTAATAACCCTTTGGAGACTGCAGACATGTGTTATATACATCTTCCTGAGCAGTCATTTGGCTCGCCGCCTGGAAAATGCCAGCATGCGAAGGGTTAACTTGGCCGTTACTCAGCCTTCTCCTTCTCTCCAGCCACCCCTCTCCAAACCCTTCCTCTCCTGGTCCTAAGCGGGCAGTCCCAACCTCACAGGTGATGCTCTCCTGCCCGGGACACTCGATGCCTTCCCTGCTCTCCCCGCAGCTCCTCGCCTCGCGGCGGTCTTTGGGCAGCGGGGATTTCCTTCCCTGCTGCAGGCTGCACCTGCCCTAACGCTGCAGAGTTTGGCCAGGCTGGTTGGGCGCAGACCTGGCGCGTGCTGCTGTGACCCATGCAAATGCCCCCGCAAAGAAGCCAGAGACAGTTTAATGACAAGTAAGGACCAAGAAAAGCTCTTTTGTCATTTAAAACAATCAACCGAATAAATACAGGTAGTTCTATAGGTGCCAGCAGTGGGTTTCCTACAGATGGTTTTTTCACAGTGAGCCAGAGGTTCGATTAAAGCGTCTTCCCTGGATAGAAGGTGTTTAAGGCTGTGCTTCTTCATGTTGGACTCGCTTCTTAGGGTTGGACTTGATGATCTTAAAGGTCTTTTCCAACCTGAATGATTCTATGATTCTATGTGGAGTCTCCAGTGTCTAGTACCATTGAGGCAGCCCTCAGCAGAGGCACTTAGGAGGTTTTCCTTCCTGCAGCCTGAATTCTCCTGAGCCTGTGAGAGAAAAACTCCCTCTGGGACATCTCTGTCAAGTCTGGCTGAAAAAGGACAGCCTGTTCCTGAGCTCCTGGGGATAAGGAACAGACAGAAAAGCGACTGTGATACTGGAGGTGTCCAAGGACAGAGCCGAGCCACAGGCACCTGCGTCCTCATGGGAGCACAGAGCCTGCTTCAGTTAAGGTAAGTCCATGGCAGGAGACCTATCCCTTTCTTGCCCCTAGCAGGAAGCTTTATTCACGGGCTGACAAGGGCTCCCTTTTGTCAGAGGGACTTTGCTTTGGTTGAGATGCATCTGTCTCACAAACAGCGAGTGCATTGCATGAGGTTTTCCCTGGAGATCTTCCCGCCAAACACTTCCCCTCTGCCTGTCTCCAGGGGCCTGACAGCTTCACCCAGCTGCAATGGGGAAAAACATCCTATTTCCATGGAATACAGAGAAAAGAGAAGAAAAATACTCCTGTGGCATAGGGGCTGAGGAATGGACTCCTGAAATTCCAGGTCGCTTCACACCTGCCCCCTGAGAGTGGAGATCTGGCTACATCCCGGCACTGGTGGTCTGCACGAAACCTCCCAGGGTATCTTGCTACCTTGGTGCAGATGTTTGGAGGGAACAGGGTGCAACACTGTTGGGAGCAGAAAATGACATCACACGCATGCCACTGTGGGTGAGAAAAGCCACGAATACAAAAGAACAGGCTCCCAATCGAGTAACACAGCTGCAGGGTGCCAGGGGAATCCGCTCCCTCCAGTGCAGGCAGCGCTTTGTGTTGGGAGATCGGAAATGAAAGCGTACCACCACCTCCATCCAGGCCATGCTGGGATTTTTAAACACAGACAAGGCTAGTCCAGGGTCTGTTTGGTATCTGAGAGCTGCGCATAGATAGCCATCACCCAGGCAATCATAATCAGCCACACGTCACTCCCCAGGCATGCGGGAACAAATGGACAAAGGAAAGAGCTGCCGTTGTTTGAGGCTGACCCTAAAGTTCAGCGAGGCTTTTTATGAAGTCCAGTGTTGCCACCTCTGATGATGTTATCAGGAACCTGGGAATAGCTGGCACTTTCTTTTGTTCTGTTTTATGGTTTGTTTGGGTTTTTCCTCTCCAGGCCTTGGCTCCTGCAATCATGAGACCGATTTCTCATTTAACTCCATCACTCCATGTTTGACCCCATGACAGGCTGGGAAATGTGAGCTGCGAGAAGCCTAGAGGCTTATTTCCCAGGAGCAAATGAAGAGGTTCCCAACCATTGGGTTGTTTAAAATAATCCTTTCTCAAAAAACGATGCCGTTGATTTCTTTTTTGGTGTGGAGGCAGATTTTCTGAATGCTTAGAGTTGACAACAGCAGAA
>NW_008824499.1:4007644-4010172 GCF_000699105.1 Pygoscelis adeliae | reverse complement strand
CATCTGGTGTTCCCCTTCTCCTCTCAAACATCTCCCTTTGTATCCAACACCCATCTTGGACGAGGATCACCCCCCAAACCGAATATTTCATATAAGGCTCCTCCTTCTCTGCATATTCCTTGCAGCAGGGCACAAGAAGCCAGAGGAGATTTGTAAGCCAAGAAGGCGGTGCATGGCTTGGAAGAGAGATAGAGATGATGCCGAGGGGATGCACAAGACAGCACAGCCTTCTGCGTGGATGTCTACAGGGGCCTGGACATGGTGGCCCAGTGCAACTGCACAGACCTAAAGTGGCTTCTTTCCACCATGAAAGTACTAATAAGGGAAACCGCCGACTTAAAACACTCTTAATAATGTTTTCCTATTTCTTTAACACCTCTCCCTTGAGCACTCTCTCCTCCCTTCACAGCGTCTTGGCCAATTACACTTGCAAAGCAAACAGAAAACTCAATATCCCCATGAGCAGGGATTACCGGGGGTCAGGGGCCCTCGCCAAGTGCTGTGGCAGGGGCTTTGAGGAGGGTCACGGCAGAGGAGCCTGCTCTCCTCCAGCCAGCAAGGCACTTTCCCATCCCCAGAGAGGGGAGCCCAGAACCAGGCACTGCAGGGCTGGGGTGCCCCTCCTCACGGCCCACTGGAGCTGCAGGGCCATGAGTCGGGGCGGGGGGATGCGCCAAGGTGGAAAGGGCTGTCCTCCAAGCACAGGCACCACTGGATGGTGGCGCAGAGCTGAGGAAGGACTGTGTCCAGAGGCCCCCCGGCCCCACTGGCCCCCCAGCCTCGGCCTGCAAAACACCCCTCTTCTCTTGTGGAACTGAAACAGCCCCAAACCCATGCACTTGGGTTATCATTGCTCTGGACTTCTGTTGTCTAACCCTTCTTCTTTTGTTTCATATTTAAGCTGCTCCCAAGCTGCCCTCAAAGCTTTGTTAAACCATTTGAACTAACTTTTACACAAATTCATCAATCAAAAACCTCCACCTTTTATCCATGAGCAGTGACCAACAATGCAACAGCATTCAGAGTTATTTCCCCACAGGACCAATCCTCTACCCAAGTTTGTGCAAATTTTCCTGGTTGCTCCCATTTTGGACGCAGAGCTGTGCAGAAGCCTTACTGTAACGCCACTGTCAGAAGCAGTGCAGAGTTCACAGCCCAAAACCTCTGACTGCCTGGAGCTTTTAAAAATTAACCACAGAGTTTTGCTAGCTTTCTCCCCAGACTTGGCTGCTCTGCAGTTCCCCCCCTCTGGACCACTCAGTCTTCGCGCTCCCTCCCCATCACCCCCAACTGAGTCAGCAAATTCCCCAGTGCTGTCCCGGGAGGACAAACACCCCCAGCAGGGAGGGAGCTGTGGGCTCTCAGCATCCGGCACATGCTGTCCCACGGCCTTTAGTATGGGCTCCACAGCCTGGAGATGCAAACTGGGACGTCTGGTCAACTGATGTTGCATATCTATGTTAGTTGTCTAGCCTAGGGGTCACTTGGAGCACCTACTTGGGGAAACAGCCCCACATTTGGGGCTCTTGAGCTGACCTGAAGCAGCAAAAGCATCTTTGTTCTCAGGGGAGAAAGGAGCAGGGCAGGCAGGATGTGCTGTGACCATTGCACGGCCACATCTGTAATGCCGTGCACTTTGATAGAGTTTGTGCAAGTCACACTCTTCTAAGCGACAGCAAGGACTGCCTTTTCCTCCACAGCCAGCAAGGAAACCCGACTGCCCACGTCAGCAAAGTCTGCTCGGAGTCACTAGGTAAGAACCGGCCAGATGGAGGGCCAGTGCGAGGTCTGGAGGGAGCAACCCTTCTGGAGTCTGAAACACATCCTGCTCTTTAATCAACAACAGCCACCAATACCTCATCCCTGTCCATTTGGGGCCAATATTGTCATTATTTGCAAGGTCGTACAGTGAACTGAGAACAGAATCAGGATCCTCCTCTGACGCTAGATCCTCTCTCCCAACAGAGCTGGCAATTGACTTTGGCTTGGTTGCAAGTATTTGTTCATAAAAGCAAAATATTAGCGTCACTCTAGGACTCTTATAACTGCCTGCTTTCAGGCTTTCTGGGCTGGACACCCACAAGGATTGAGAGGAGATGTGTTTCAGTTAACCTGCTGGCAGTAAGGAGTCCCACCGGCACCGTCTGTGAGCTGTGGTGGAGGAAACTGCACCAACAGCTGGTACCAGCCCATGGCAAACCCCACGCGCGGCGAGTGCCGGACAGGCAACCTCGAAGCTTCAATCTCTGCTGGGGCAGTCAAGTCAAATCCAGCTGCCTCCTGGCTCTGAAAGAGAAACCTAGAGAAGAGCTAGGGTCAGATGGGAACCACGGAGGCTGCCACCCACAGCCTACAGCTTCCGAGCACCTCCTGTTCATCCACAGCCATGCATGGAGAGAGCTCAAGGAAACACTTCATCCCACTATCAAAGCAAATCAGTTCCCAGCTCTCTACGCAGCCACAGCTGAGCGCAGCCTGACCACGAGGGTTGTGCCGAATGGGATTAAAGAAGCTTGTTTAGACCAACA
>NW_008824499.1:3956861-4007577 GCF_000699105.1 Pygoscelis adeliae | reverse complement strand
CGTTCGAGGGGAGTGAGGGAGTGCGCAGGCTGTTTGTTTGGCTCAGTGGGCCATTTCAGCCAGGGTTTAGCACAGCTATGGAGCCGCTGGGTTCCTCAGCACACCCTTCATGGAGCCCAAGCCCAAAACTTCCTCCCGGCAGGAACCAGCCACAGCAGCAGTAAGGGAGGAGGTATGCACTGTGCCCCCCGCTAGACCCTGAGATGTCCTTGGGGGAAAACTCCCAGAACTGCTAGATTTTGGTCTTAACTGTTTGTCTCTCTGCTCTGCATTTATGAAAAGCCCAGTTTGTCCAGCATTTAACACTGCTTAATGAGTGCTTCAACCTGGAGCTGCAGTGACCACTACTTATTTGCATTAAAGAAGTTTGGGAACAGCTTTCTACAGGGAGCACTTTTCAGTGGTGCCTCCTGCCAGTGCACTGTGGTGGTTTTGGAGGTGTTTTAGGGCAATGTTCTTGGAGTGCAAAACCCTAAGCTCAGTCTGTGCCCCTGCACATCGTACCTGTCAGGGCAATGTAGCCCCCATTCACTGAGCAGCTTGCTTTGTACTTTGTCTTTTCCAGCACAGAGCCAGCACCCAATTAATTCATCCTTCTGCCCTTGTAAAAGATGTTGGGGGGGGGGGGGGGGCGGGGCGGGGGGAGGGGGGGGGGCGTGTGATGCAAGGTGGGCTGTTCACAGCCCTCAGCCCATGAGCACAGGCGTTCCCCCTCTCTCTGGTTGACCTACTCAGCAGTATGGTGATGGACCGTGTTCTGGGGACAGGCTGTCCTCGGGGAGCTGCCATCCTCCCTTGATAACAGCACCAGGCAGGCAGGCTGAACACAGCTAGGGTTAGCACCCGGGGTAGGGTGCCCTCCCAGTGCGTGCTCACAGGGGTTTTTTTCTTACACAAAGCCACTTCTTGGCATTCCCAAATCCTTGGGTTCCTCTGGCCGTAATGCTCAGCCCCTATTGGATTTAACAGGTTCGAGATGCAACTGCTCCTCAGTCTGCATCTCCTTTTGTGTTTGGGAGGTGCTGTCCCACTGCTCCCTCCCTTGCACATGCACACACTGAGCCTGGCCCAAACCCTTCTACCCTTAGAGCTTTGCTTTGTTGTTGGCAGTGGTGCAAAACACAGAGCACCTCACCTTGGGGTGGAGAGTCTGTCTCCTGAGGTGGAATGGCAGCGTAACCTTCATTACTCTGAGAGTTTTATCGTCCTTATTTGCATTACAGACAGTAAAGATCTAGGTGAGAATGAGGCTTCACTTACTAGCAGCTGCAGACTCTGTGGCTTGACAAATACGTAGTTTAAATAGACAATACAAAAAAGCACAAGCAGTAAAGCAGAGTCAGAGAGGATTTAACATCCTTTCTTCCCCAGCCCTTACCCCAGATACACCAGGTACAGCTCTGGTACCAGGGGAGTCAGCAGGAGAGCGCTGCACCTCCGGGGAAAGGGTCACCGGTGACACCCAGCTCGATGCCAGCCCTCGGGACACCGACACGCCGGTCCTCTGGCCTGGTACCAAGCACTCGCTCTCAGTAAAATTTGTAGTGCTTTTTTACTGGCGATGTACCGCACGCTTGTTTCACAAGAGACCGACCAAGTGGAAATTACCAGTTGCAGGAAACACTTTTGCACCCCAATCTTCAATAGAATCTCTTTGCTTTAAAGGGCAAAAAGATGGACAAAAACGTGCATGGGAGCCCTGTCCGAGCAGGGAGCAGTGTCCTGCTATTGCCACCTCGTGGGCCCTTGCAGCAATAACCAGGTAACCAACGCACGCGTTTTTCATGGCGTAGGTACTCGAGCTTTCTCAGCCCCGCACGCAGCAGGTACAGACCAGCAGTGCTGCTCCGGGCTTTCCGAAGGGAGCCGTCGGCCAGAACCGGGGGAAAAGGCCCGAGACACATTGACCTCCCGTACGTGAGACGTTTCCGCCGTGCCCAGTGCCGGCCGCCTCGCCCCGGAGACCAACAGCACTATTTGCGGTGCGTTTCGCGCCGGCACCTACGGTTCTATCATGTAACAGGACAGAGGAGCATCCATTCCCTCGGCAGGCAGTAAAATCCTCCCTGATGTGTAAAATGAAGAAACTCAGAGGTTTCTCTGTTCTCAACACTGTGTTACAAAGCAGGAATTTGTCTTCCTCTCGCAAGGCCTCCTTCAGCGAAGGAGCGTGGCCCTTCCATGGCCCAGAACGAGGATGCTCAGCTGCGGGCTGGCAGCTCCACCGCCTTGTGGAGCTTCTGGGACCCTGCGTCTGTCAGGATGCGGGCCTAACCTCACAAGCCATGGCTAAGCTCCAACGTTTGCTTTGGACAAGTCCCTAAATGTTAAAAAAAAAAAAAATCATTGCCCACAAGAGATGGAGCAGCCGTATTTGCAATCCACAGTGGAGAGACGTGGCGGTGCTGGGTTACGATTTCCCTCATGTCGGCCATGCGTGCCAGGGCAGGGGAACGGGTAAGCATGCCGGCTTCCCTCTTGCCTGGATTTTAGGCCAGAGCAGAATCACAGCTGGGTGCAGGAGAGGAAACTGCAGCACAAAAGTGGGTGTGTGGGGCAATTGCCAAGTTCAATAAATGCTGTGCATGCCCTGCAGTACAGTATGGGTTATAGGATAGTCCTCACTTCAGGCAAAAGGGCTATTGCTACAGTGTCGTGGTCTCTGCTCAAGTGCCATCCTTGCAGGATCCAAAATATTAGAAAGGGAGGGAAAAAAGCTCCACACATGCAACTGCTATCAGACCTCACTGCCCTCGCAATAGGGAAATGTATGAAACATTCTTTGGTTGCTGAATAATTCCTCCTTTAAAACAGCAAAGGAACTAGGTAGGATTTGCGTAGCCTGATAAGACTTAGCACAGCCTGATAAGATTTAGCTCCTGCTTCCCACAGATTCTTCCCCTGAAATACTAGGACTTCTCCTGCATTGTATGCAGCCCAGGACATAACCAAGAAACTTACCCATATGGGCCAGCACTAGAAAGGCCTTTTAGCAGCTTTCTTCTGCTCTTTCTGGTAGAAAGCAAACACACAAATCTTCTAGGAGCTCTTCTGGGACTCTCGGGGAGTCTCACTCAGCCAGGAAAAGCACAAAACCAACGCTGAGATTCAAGGGGGAGTCAGGTTTGCCCAGCCACTGGAGGTGAACCATGGGGTCGTTGCCACAGCTGCAGGTCTGCTGGCCTCCACCTGTGGCTACCCTGGCCCCGCCCCAGCCGAGTCCCTCCCTGTCCCCTCACTCACATACTGGGAACTTTCTAAAGGAGCGTTTCCCAGATCCTGCTGCCTTTGCTCCTGCCTTGGGAGCTCATCGGCTGGGCTCAATCTGAAACCGCTGGTGCTCGGGGAAAAGGAGTTGTCCTGGCTACGGAGTTCACCTCAGAGTCCAGGCAAAGCTGGCTTCTGCTGCTTGGAAAGGGCTGATCCCCGGTGTTACTGAACTACCGTCTTTTTCCTCCTCCTCATTCTCTTGGGGCTTTTTTTCTTCCTAGCCTTGTTACTGCTTTGCTTTGTGATTCTTGGTGATGTCAGTTCTGTGTTTAAGCTGTTGCTGTGTTGCCCCAGCCATTTTGCTCCGGTTTCTCTCTCTGCTCCCTTTTCTGCTCTGGCTCAGCAGCCCTCTCAGGCACTCCACACGCTAAGGTGGTTGCGATAACCACAGCTCGTCATTTGCCTCTTCCTGGTAAACTTGGCCTTGGATAACAGGCTTTAGCATCAGCAACCCAGTCTTTGCTGAGGTTTTGAACAGCGCCGAGGACAGGAGGCAGACTGCTTGCTGAAAGTGAAGTTTCTGGCTTGAAAGGGGAGGGACCGCTTTTTCAGGGATGTTTTTCAAGAGATACATGCCCAGTTTGGGCAGAGGCAAAGGCAGAACTGTGTTCAGGTGAGTGTCCTGCAGACAGAAGATCTCATTTTCCAGGAAGGATTTTGCCCTGGGCTGTCAGAGGAGGAAACACTGGGGCTACGCCCTGCTCCCGATGGCTGGAGAATGCAGTGCCATGCTGCCCTTATCATTTTATCTGGTCGCTTGAGGTCTGGAACCAGTTCTCATCAGCATCACGGGAAAAGCTCCTGTGAATTTCACTGGGAATTTAATCATCTATTTCACTGCTCAACTCTAACTTTTTTTAGACCAGCTTCTTTTGTGGTAGGAAAAATATGGACTTTTCACCACCTGAAACAACTGCCTGGGAGCTGTTTCTTCCCACCCCGGCTCAAAGCAGAGTAATATTCTATGGCTACAAGGACATGCTTCTTGCACTTCAAAGTCGCTGTGGATAGGGTTTATACTTGTTATTCCACTTAATGTTTCTGACTTTGAAATGGTTATGGGGTCTCCTCTGAATGCTTTATGGGGTAACAAAACTCCAGAAGAACAGGGCTCTTTCCAGCTGAGTAAATAGAAGATATTTTCATAAATCTTTGGACTATTGGAACATCAACAACGTTATCCTACATGGGTTGTTATGACTTTGTATTTGCAGAGTCGTATGTTGAAGCTTAGACCTGTGCTTTCAGCCTTGTCTTCTCTTAAGCTAGAAACTTCAAGTAATCCCACAGAGGGTACTTCAGTTAAATAAACTCTCAGAGCCCTACTTGAAGTTCTCTGCAGTCAGCTAGGGTGAAGATTACATTGCTCTGATCACCTCCGTTGCCTCGATGGGGAATCCCATTCTTTGACAAGGGATTAATGTCAGGGCTTTACCTCCTTTCCGCTGCTTAGGATCTTAACACACGTGGATGACAGGACAGAAAGGGAAACTATTTTTTTTTCCTGCAGGAGTCCTAGTTTTCTGGCCAATGATTTCCCCTCTCCCCCATTATGTCCCAGTACTTTGTGAAGTTTCCCCTCTCGTATGTGATATACCAAATAGCTTACACTTCAGCAGGCAAGTGTGCTACCTTAGCACTATGTGCAAACCCTGCCGCTACTAGAGGTTGGAGCAGAGATGGGGCATGGAGAAATCTCTGCTGATGAGGTTAAGCAGCAATGCAGGCGACCGAAAACCTGAGTGGTTAAGCAGCAATGCAGGCGACCGAAAACCTGAGTGGTTAAGCAGCAATGCAGGCGACCGAAAACCTGAGTGGCAGGATGGCAAACACGAGCTGGGCAATGGGAATTCAAAGAAATGAACCTAAGGTTGAACTAAGTTCCTCACTCAAGGTGCGCCCAACCCCTGCAGCACAGAGCAGCTGGTGGTTGTACACGAGTGGCAAGACCATCTAGAGCTGCAACTGTTCGTGCTAACACCCTTCCTCCCCCAAAACCTGTTTCAGAGCACGAACCTACCTCTGCCTCGTACCAGAGTGGGAGAGGGATTACTCTGGGCTGCTGGTTTGGTATCCACCTCCCAAGCTTTTGGTGCTGGCAGCTCTCAGAAGTGAGTGATGGCTGCTCTGGCCTTGTTTGGCAACTTCTATAAACCAAGTAGCATCACGCAGAGATATGGAGACAGAGTGAGAGAAAATGCTCCCCACTAAAGACCTGGAGAGAGCAGCCTTTAAATGAGTCTTTCACACCTACTTCTGTAAGAAAAACCTGTGCGATGAGTTGGTCAAGCCCTCTGCTGACTTTTCTTCTCCTTTTCACGAAGCTCTGCTCAGGAAAGGTCAGCTCCCTCTCTGTGATGCTGGTCACTCACAGTGCCACCTTGCTGCCCGGCACACATTGGTTACTCTCTGTCTCTAAAGCATGGGCATCAGGTAGATTTCATAAATTTCGTAAGCAGAAGTCCCATTCTCAGTGGGAATACAGATGTCCTGCGTGACCTTCAACAAGTCAGAGGTGTTTATCCTCCTCAAGGTCCACACCTTGGGCAGCCAAAGCTCAAACTCTATAGGCAAGAAACAAAACCCTGGCTCCATATGGCACAGAGAGAGCAGCGGGGAGCCCATAAAACTGACTGGGAAACGGGAACAGACGTTTTCAGTGATTTTGAACATGACCAATGAAATCATCTCAGAGGTACATTCTCGCTCGCTTGCTGCTCCACATGGAAAGGCTCCCCAGCTCTTGGGCAGCTAACAGCCATCAAACCAACTCTCTTTGGCACTTTCACAACCGGGCTATGTTCTTATTCTCAGCATGGACTTCCATTTCTGCCCGCTGGTTATCTGTTGTTCTTCAAACCCGCAGCTGGGGGAAGTGCCTGTGGAGATGGTGTTTTTCTTTCTAAATCAGCAAGATTTTTTTTTTTTATTCTTCACGGTTTGCAAGTTGGTTGTAGCCAAAACTCACATACCCCTGTTCGATTTGTTTTCCATCTACTTTATTATTACTCATAAGCTTAAAAAAATGAATTCAGATAGTAAAACCAAAGTATTCTGCTACAGTTCATTATTTGGGCTGAAACACCTTCCCTTATGTTTGTTTGCCCATGGGAAGAGACGGTAAGTCAGAACCTCTGTGATCTTCCCGACCAGGAGGCAGAAATGGAAAGAGTAAGAAATATGGAACAGCTTTTCAGCTGATATAACTCAGCACAGCTCCCTTGTTTTCAGTAGAGCTTTCCTGCTTTTGCCAGCTTAAGAGCCAAGTCCGAGTTGTCTCGAGCGTGCTTATGACAAGACGTTTAGGCAGTAATCCCATGGCAATCTAACTGGGCAATAGCACCTCAGACTACGTATGAACATAAGCACTCCCGGGAAAAAAAGAATTATCCCTGTATTTGCATATTATTCTAACATTCCTCAAATACACGTAACTTCATAAGCAGCCCTAATATGCACAACAAAAAACAACGGAGTGAAGATACCAACATGTGTTGGCATTCTACAGCGAGTAGTTCCCAGTGTACGTAGGACCACTTTCAAGCACTTCAGTCAAAGCATAGATCTTGAATTATACGAACGATGGATGACGCACCCATTGATTTTGCTTCCTCTCCGTTCATGAATTGTCCAGGCTAAAAAAAGGAAAGTTCACTTACAGCAGTCGCTGCTACCTCTTAAGAAGGGGGTGGGTCATCCGGCCCTTTCCAGGCAAGGCAAAAACTTGGAAGCGTAAGGAATTAGTTCCTGAATGGGCCCCCATTGGAAAGCTGGGAAAGAACGGAAAGCGGAGAGGATGACACCGCAAGGCGGGGAAAACAAGGAAATCCTTACATCAATGCCTATTTTTAAAAAACGTTTATTTATAGTGCGTAGCATAACTGACCAGACAAATTCAGTGGCATTAAGAACAAAAAAGGTAATTATTCCAAATGATACAAATTGACAAAATGAGTTCTGTGGAGTAAAGGAAATCGGTAAATCAAATCCAGAGCAGATTGGTAAATCTATGTAGTAAACAAGTACAGAGGTGGCATGGTCTACATGGACAGGAGGACCTGAACAAAGTTCAGAGGAATTAAATGGAACAGAAGAGTTTCCGCTGATTCTAATGGACTCAGATTTCATTTTCATTCAATAATTCTATCATAAATATTTTGGCATGGCCAAAGTGTCATCGCAAACCAGATGCACAGTGTCCAAGCATTAAACCAGGACCCATTTTGTGAAATGCTCAAAATAAGGCATTAGTCTGTCATCTGTGCTCATATACGTTACCTACAATTGTTCTGCACTTGCATTTTGAGACTCTTTTCATGATAACATTAAAAAAAAATGTTAAGGGCATTGACTAGACTGAAAACATTGAAGCACCATGACATTAATTTCTTTAGCATGAATTGTGTTCCCCGTGACCTCAGCTTCTTGTTTCTGAGTTCTATCAGTAAAAAGTGGAAAATGAAACGCGTGTAACTTCAGGAATGACAAATCTGATGTTAACACAGGACACGTGTCCAGTCCCACTGTGACAATCCGTTCCCGCTTCTTTCTGTGCTGTGGGTATTTATCCCCTGTACCTAGTGGTTTACGTTCAGAATTTTTAGGCCTCATCGCTTTGGTTGGCCATGACAGTAACCCCCCAGAAGGGCCTGCCTTCCCTCCATACCCCTAACTGCAATGTGATGTAGTTATTAGGTTGTTTACTGTGCTTAGACTTCACCTTCACCTTCAGGATGTTATTTTCTTCCATATTCTTCTGCACTCACCCAAAATTTGCTTCAGCATTTTATGTTTGAGTGTATTTATTTATCTACCTTTTACTCTTCCTTTAAGACCCTAGTTTCACATGAATTTAAAACAACAGGTCTTGTAATTAGGTTGAATAACTGCAATCCAAAGTTTTTCCTAGGCAAAACTCCAAGAGAGTTAATTGGCTTCAGTGGGAGACTCGTCCGAGTAGGAAGGGCAAGATTGGGCCTCAACGAGACTATAAATTCCAGTTTAAAACTCAGCAGTTGTTCAGAGGCTCGCTCCTGTGACAACATCATTCTTCGTGTTTCCGTTCCTGAATTCCTTTCCTAGTCATAGCAGGAAAGCTTTCTGGCACCCAAATCAAATGATAATACCCTGGCCATCTCCCAAAACCCTGTTATGTCTTGTAGAAAGCACTGTTGTCTCCACTGCTCTCAAAGGGAGCGTAAAGCCTCCAAGATGTTGGGTTTCTACATTTTGTTAGGAAAGACCAGTTCTTTTCATGTAGGCAATAAACAGGCCCCAATAAGCAACTGTGACCCTGCCAAACTCACCAGTTGCTTTAGATGATGTAATAAGTACTTACACTTCCAATAAATCCACACGGCAGTATTTAAGGTATTCTCTACAGCTATGTAAGGAAACACACTGCTATACAACAACTACCGAGGGAATTCTGCCCGCTCAGCCCGAGCGGCACTACCGAACTACAACCACGGGTTCAGGAGTCCTGTCCCGCCACTGTACGTTTCCCATCCTTCTCAGAAGCTGTAGGCCATGCTCCTTTTTCAGTGTAATTCTCTTTGTGGTATAACAAACATTTGGGGTATTACATGGGGTATTTTTTATATTACATATAAAAAATTAAACACAGCCTAGTTCAACAGACCATACGTAGATATTTTCATACTACCAGCCTCTGTAACAAAGTACTCCTGCAGTTTCTTGTAGCTGCACAGAAAACACTTCTTTCTTCATATCTGAGATCCCAAACATTTCCCATTCTTTCAAATGCTTCAGTCACTGAATTACATCCCGCTTTGCCAAGGAAATCTTGAGAAAACAAGTCAGTCAAATAGTGCTTCCCGTAGGTCACCAAGTTCCTGCCTGAGTAGCCTTAAGGGGAAACGAGCCCTTCTGAACCAAAAGCTCTGCACTGAGGCTGTTTTAGCAGCGGTCCCTCTGGTCTCTATCAAGCTACTGGATTTAGTTCACCAGATGATCTCAGCTACCGTAGAACCACATGGAGAGCCTCTCACTTCTAAAACTTATGACACAAATCATTTATGACCTTGTGAGCTAAATGCATCTGGAAATGAGAGTGGTACCACCCTGTTTCAAAGGCACAGGCTCTCCTTGGAAAGCCCCAGGGCTCTGCACTAGCATTAGAGCAAAAGTGCAAACTTCGGATAGAGGCACTTTTGGTAAGAGGAGCTGATAAAACATCCACTGTTCCTCCACTTCTTACAGCATAAGCAACGGTATGTGACCTAAGTCACATTCTCACATCCAAGGTTGGCTCTAGCCAATGTGATTCCCGATTTTCAAAAAGAGCAGAGATGGAAATACAGATCCTGATATCAAATGAATACACAGCACCGACGAGGTGACATTCCTTCCTAGCTCCCCCAATGCCCAGATACACGCAGTGAACACACAGGAACCACAAAACAGAATTTAGGGGACTCGCTCCTGAGAAGGCAGTCATCCAATGCTGCTGTGTGAGACAAGCTCACAAGAAGGGAATGGATGAGATTTATTTTTCATCTTCTGGGCTGTAGATGTGTCAGGAGCAGCAGGTGTTCAGCAGTTTTGAAGACAAATAAGAAGTGCAAAAGAACCTGTGAGAAGACCCAATTTTCATTCACTATCTTCCCTCCCCACTGCACATTCTGTTGTAACGCTGGGCCAAAATGACCGAGATGAAACACATTTGTGAAACCTGGAGCTCAACGGAGAGTCAGGGCTGAGTTTTGCTATTTTAACAGTGACTTCCTTGACAGGTAAATCTTAGAACACAATATTTGAGCTATCTATCATACAGCATACTTTGGAGAAAGACTATATTTCTGCAGTGAAGCCAGCTCTTCACAGGCAAGTAATCTGACTTCCTCCATGTTAGCTTCCACTGGCCTCCAGGAAATGAAATCTAACTCACAAGAAATAACCATTCTGATGAGGGATTAAACCGAAAAGTAAAATGTTAGTCACTGTACACCACTGTCACATTTTTCCCACATTGAGTAATTTTGGTTCCTAATGGAGTTCGCGCTACCTACCTACCACAAAACATCTGTGAATTAAACTGCTGGGTGAAATATATCTTATATCAGATTGAAAAACAACGTTAGAATCAATGGGACACTAAATGGTCTGACGCTCTTGAGCTTTGACTTTGTTGAGCACTGTCAGTCAGTGTGTCCAAACATCTTTCCAAACACAGCAATGATTCAGAAAGTGGGTCATTAACACATTTTGTCATGTTATGCAATTTTTCCCTCCCCTCTAAACTGGGCTTTTTTCCAGGTCCAGTAGCCAACAATAAATCAATCACAGTCTCTCATAAGCCTTTTGACTTAAATTCTATCCTGTAGGTTGGGTTAAAAACAGAGCGGAAATCACTGCAGGAGGTGAGGCAGGAGGGGGCTAGTGGCGACTGCTGTTTAAGAGATGTTTACTTGACCCACAGCCATTCTTGTTGCCATTCTTTGTGGACTCCTCTTCATTATCTGTTACAGAATCTTCCTCCTCTTCATCGCTCCGGTCATCTTTCAAGTCCTAGGGAGAAGAAAGCACCGTGAGCATATTCTATACTTGCAGTTTTTACTGCCAGATAAGTTACTGGATTGCTATTATCAGTGCAGACCTTTCAAAAAGGCCTATGGGTGCCAGAAAAGTCTCTTATTTTTAAAGTGAACTAGGTATCTGGATCTTTGCAATGACTTTGAAAAAAAATAACCAATTAATTTCATTAGTCAGGTGCCCCCATTTGTAATTGCAAAATGAAAACAGGGTACATAAAAGTTCCAAAACATGAGACATTCTCCCTTCTTGGAAATGCCCCATCATCCTCTGAAGACAAGACTCCTCTGTCCTCCATTTGCCTCAGCAAAAAAAAAAAAGTGCTAAAGGGACCAAATGAAAGGGGAGCCCTAAATACACTAGACAATATCAAAACTGCCCCCCAGAAACATCCCCTCCCCCCAAAACGGAGGCTGACATCCAAGGACAGACCAGTTAACAACACTTTAATCTTGCAGAACCTAATGTTCTTTAGACAAAATTTCTTCCATGACCTTGGCCCAGTCATTTGACCTCTTCTTGCTTGTTTCCGCTTTCCCTTGTAAAGCATTACTAGTAATCCCTGGATTACTGGGATTAATTAACAATTGTGAAGTGCAGGGAAGCTGAAAAGAATATTGTATAAAAGCTAAATATGATGAATACACTCGCCCAAACATAGGAGTTGAGAGGCTGCCTGCTTCTGACAGGTGTAAACTAAACAGTGACTAGTTGTGCCAGCATCTCCTGCTATTAACTTTGCTTAAAGAGACTTACTGACCCTAAAATAATCTTCCCTGCTTGATGGCGTATACATCACGTTAACATTTGCAAAGGGGAAGCCACGTCTATACAGCTATCATATACATCTTGGGATATCATCCTGCTAAGGGAATTGCCAGGGAGGAGGGGATGGCTGCTCCATTAACAGGGATGGAAGGGGGTCAGCGAGACAGTCTGCCCTTAGGAAAATCCCTTCCCAGCTCTAAAGGAACAGCTTCCAACATCATGCTTCATCCCCAGACAGTCAAACATGGCACTTGCTAATGAATGTTCCCACCACACAGAGAAAAGACATTGTGTCTACCCAGTATTTCACAGCAAAGGTTAGGGAGAGGTAGGACAGTTCTGTGCTATTTGTCATGGCATGTAAAATATACCATTGGTCCTATATTTCTCAACTCCTACCATAACCCAAGACCCTACAATGTGTTCAGAAGTTTGGTTCAAACAATCGAGGCTTTGGCATTAAAACCAAACACCTCTATTTCCCTTTCAGTGCAACAAGCTTACAAGAGCGGTACCCGCCTTCCCGGAAGGACTTTCCATACCAACTGATGACCTGCTCTGCAGACTCAGGGTAGGATGCTCTAGTTAAAGACACTGTAAATCAAGTAAACACCTTCTTCTGCCTAAGTGGTGACTAAGAACGGAAATGTGATCAAAGCAGGCACCTAAGCAACTTTTTCCACCTCCAGCAGTTTCCTGTGTGATAGCAGCTGCCACTGGTTCTCTCTTCCAGTTACTTGGAAGGTGCCTGGTAGACCTGATAGCCTCCAGTTCTTGTGTTGGAAGAGATGGGCAATAGTCATTCCCCCTCCAGCATCTCATGATTTAATAGACCACCTCTCATTTAAGACCAGGATTTTCCCCGTAGCTGAGGATCAAAACCTGGACCCTCACACTGTGGCTGACAATTTACCCATTAGCACCTGGGTATCTGGTTTGTTAATGGGAACTCCCAAAATTTAACAGCCAGATATTCAGTGGTGTCAATGTTCAAGTATTGAGGACTGCAGGTGTTGTGGTATCTTTTTGTAATGCAGGGGTGTTTGGCCTGCAGGACTGTCTGCTGAGGGAGACCTGAGGCTTCTCTTCACAGCAGAGTACGTTGCCCCCAGAGCTGTGTGCTGGGGCTGGCAGGCATGTTAGCCCTTGCGCAGACAATCCGCTGCCTGTACAGCCACAACGGGGACCGCTCCATCATGGATAATTTTGTTCTCCTTGTCATCTGTCTGGACCTCAACTAAACAGGCAGAGACTGCACGTTCTTCCTGCTCCTGGAGTGATGTGCCAAGGTCAGAGATGAGACGCAGAAAGGAGAAACTAGCGTTGTTCCTGCCCATCCTGTATCTGCTCTCAGAATGAACTAACAATTTCACTTTCTTAGCCTGCTGGTCTGAGGTCTTTCTTAAGCACCAAATTCATACAGAGAAAATAAATGACAGCTCAGTAATAACTCATCCAATTGCAATCTCATATCCCTTAATATATTACACTTCTAGTAAAATGTATAGGACTAGAAAGAAAATTAAAGCCTAAACTCTGTCTCATCAGAAACTATAAACTTCCTGGAGATTTTCTTTTGCCTCTTCCCTGACAACATACAAGGGGTATCAAAACAAACAAATCTTACTGTAAATACTGTAAAATAAACTTGGCATGCCATCAGTAAGAGCGAAGGAAAGACAGCCTTTCCCACACAATTTATGAGGTTCTGCCTCTTTCAGATCACCTCTCTTGCTCCTGGTAGTTTTGCGATTCGTATTTGCAGCAAAAGACAAATGTTGAGGGTGTGGGAGGAAGCTTGTTACTTTTTTGCCATCAGAAATGTTTCAGAAAAAAGCAAACTAAACCTAAGTACAGTGTCTGATGCAGAATCTGCTAGACTCACTGGAAGTACTCTCATCTTCCTGAGCAGTCTCTGGTTGAGGCTGCAACCGTGGGGAGGGATGGGGGAGGAGTGCTTTTGTGCTCATTGTGAATAGACTTGAGTGAGTAAAGTTCATGAGCGCATATTTCATTTTGAGTACCTCATTGTGGTCCACAGAAGTTGCTGGTACTCAAGCATATGCTTAAGAATAGCTGGCAATCGGCTTTGCTTTGAATGGTAGCTGATACGTGACATCGATTCCTGTTTGCTATAGGAATGAGCTGGCATTTCCAGCATGGAACTGGAAACTCGGATAGGATTTGCTTCCCAGTCTTAATGTTGTCAAGCTGGATGCTCTGATTAAAGGCACTATATGTAGTAATTAAAAAAGATGTAAATGTTTTTTCCAGCCACCAGAAATCCCTGCATTTGCGATAATGTCTTACATATTTCCAAGTAGCAGGAATTTAATTTCTTTGTACTCTGAAGCAACCATTGCAAGTTTGCTTAATTCTGGGAAAAAGTACTACTTCTGAAATCCTGATATTAATCAAGAAAAAATGCTGCTAAATCAAATCTAAATTTTTATTATATTTTTTAATCATGAACCTGCTTCCTGACCAAGTGCCTCTACAAATTCTTGCTTTAGAAGAGCCTGGCCATTTTTGTCTAGCTTGTTTAAATGACAGAACAGAACTTTAAATAGCAATAGCTTCATCTGTAACTAGAAAACCAAACAAACCTGTCTTTGCAAACTGTTTAAGAGACCATTATAAATATATTAAGATATTGTAAGTGAAATTTGTGCCTCTTAACTTTGACCTTCTAAGAATAACAAAAAAAAGGTAACATATCTAGGATTTTCCCTGCTTTAATACCAAGATGTTTTCTCTGAGCCCCTCAGATCATATATTATAGTTGTGTTTTCCAACTCAAAGACTCTGCTCTTACTGTCCCTGAGCAACAACAGATGAATATACTATCAGAAACACAAGAGCTGGCAAACTGTAAATACCACAACTGAAGCCATCATTAATGCTCAATGCTTTGGTTTAATGGCATCAACTGCATTTATTGTACTTCAGATGGTTTAGGGTAACAGACAAAATGGATGTGTATATTTTATGTTCTGGATGACTAACCAATTTAATCTTTCTAAATGGATGAATGGTTTCAAGGTTTATGAGAAGCAACACTAATGCTATAAAGTCTGCAAGAGAGCCATTTGTAGTGAAGCCAAAGCCGCAAACTTTTATAATCTTTTTTCCTTTTGTTTAACCCTTCCACCTGCTGCTCAGTCTCCCTCTTTTAGTTAAATGAACCGTATTTGTTAAGGTAGCTTTGGCTTCTTGCATTTCGCTACTGTTAGAACATGTATCATTCAAGTCATTAGCACCACATCTTATTACATGAACAGTAAAGGACCTTCCGACAGACTTCACCAAGGAAAGAGACTTCTTGAAATTAAGAGATGAGCAAACTTCGTAGGCCACTTCCCAGCCTCTTGTAAGCAGAAAAACATTGGTCAAATCTCCATCTAAACTAACAGAGAATTTACTCCTAATTGTGCAAGTTTGTCTCTCAATAAAGCACTCAGAAATCACTTCCCTCTTGACAAGCTCTTGGCGCTGCACTCTTTCTGCTATAGCTGATTGAGAGCACCAGGAGAAGGACGCGGCTGTGCTGGAAGACAGATGGAAGCGTGGGTTTCCTGTTCCTACGTGCTGGCAATACCATCTGAAGCTGACTGGTGGAGAAGTGGGACTGGGCACACACCACCCTTCTCTCCTGCTCCCCTTTACTGGGCACATGGCATCTTTGTCCATGTGCATGTTGAGGTCGCCATGTAGCCATGGCTTCATATCTGCTGCGCAGTAGTTAAAGTGGAAAGTGTAAGAGCAGAGGGAAACACGGTGCCAAGCAGTATAAAAAAGGCAAAAATATATTGTAGCAACGTGGATTGATCCTATAAACAGTGAGGAAGCCTTAGCAACATGCCTTCTGCTTTCTCAAAAGGGGAAGGGCACTTGCTAGCAAAGGCATTGTCAGGTCAGTGTGGCTTACTGCAGATTGTCAAGTGGAGGTCTCAAAATGTAAGCTGTTACTATAATGACATGCTCCGAAACAGAAATAGCCACTGAGGCAGCATGGAGAAAAAGAAAAAGAATCTGGCTGAGAGACATCTGAGCAGAAGATGTCTCTGCAGTGAAGTTCAGTTGCTACAACATTTTTTTCACAAATGAGCTTCCAATTCAGCTTCTCCCTGGTTCTCCCTGACAAAGGCACATACTTTTTAAGAGGCATGCAATAACTTCAGGTGGCATTATGAAGACAATAGTGTGGTGTCTACTTTACAAATTTCAATTTGAAACAATTTCAGCTTGGGAGTAGAGTGCTAGGGGAATGTTTGCTTGCTTTTTCGGCTAACTAGCTGAAAAAAAGAGAGGATGATACAGGTTTGCTGTGCCTTACCACAAGCAAAAGTAGGCAAGATCAGTCCACATCAGTTCAAGCTCTTTCTCACTGGTATAACTGTGTCCGTGTGTGGGGCGGGAGATGTACCAGGCCTAACTCATCTGGTGGGATCAACATTGACTCAAGGTTTCTCAGCAGCATAAGGAGATTTCAATTTTGCCCCTGTCTGGACAAGACTAAAACAAATTAGTCCTGGAAGCTGAGCTCACTCCTCCTGCTGCTGCTAGGAAAGCAGTAGCACAGACCGCTGAACAGCTTCCCCATTCCCACTAGCTGTAGCAGAGCAACATACCCGACTCCTGTTGCGGCAGCAGCGGCAAGCTGGGCACTCTGGGACACTGGCAGGGAAGACGCAGCCAGCATAGCTGCAGCTCTCCTTTACTGCAGATGCCTTGCCATTCCCAGGAGTCTGCTGCCCCAGACTTTGCTGACTTTTCACCCGCTTTGTTTAACTGTAGCCAGTGCTGGCTTTAAAGTCATGCAGGAATCAAAATTGAAGCTGCCCAAACTGACGAACTCTCTCTGAACAACATCATTTTCAGCATAGTAAGATCTGCCACCAAACTAAAATCAGCTCAGAGTAAGAACTTAAAAATTCCAACTCCTAAGAGATTTGTGTACCTCAACAAAAACATTAATTAAAATAGACTTATAAATAAATAACAAGCAGTGACTAAATCCCAAGTCTTTCACTAGATCATTTATTTCTTTGTTGAGAGCTTGATGTGGAGGAACCTTATCAGGTACACCGATGCCCTCATTTTTTGCTTGTTGTATAAAACAAAAAGATTAGCTGCAGATACGCACTAACTCTAGAAAGATACATACAAAGGTCACAGTCAAAGGGCAGTTACACTGTTTCAAGTGGTATTTCTTAGTTCTATAACTATATTTTTTTTAAAAATAATACTGCTTTTAAAGTGCAATTATAAGACTTGAATACTAGATTTCTCCATCGTTAAATGCCAGGAAATTTGAATGTGTTCGATAAATCTCTATTCTAGCCCTTATTTTAAACATTACCTGCACTTTCCAGCACTGTAACTTTTCCACAGAAAATGCTGCAGTTATGACACAAATCACAACATGAATGCCAGCTTCTGCCCTGATAGTACCAGTCAGACTCCAGATCACCACCCATGCTAATATACTATATATTAGGACAAGGGGCAATGGCTTTAAACTGAAAGAGGATAGATTTAGATTAGATATAAGGAAGAAATTCTTCACTATGAGGGTGGTGAGGCACTGGAACAGGTTGCCCAGAGAAGCTGTGGAAGCCCCATCACTGGAAGTGTTCAAGGTCAGGTTGGATGGGGCTTTGAGCAACCCGATCTAGTGGAAGGTGTCCCTGCCCACGGCAGGGGGGTTGGACTAGATGACCTTTAGGGGTCCCTTCCAACCCACAGCATTCTACGACTCTCTACAGAGATAGCGACAGTCTCCATAGGATCCAATGGCTACATCATCCTGAGCACGTTCATACTATTATAACTGCATCTATTTGGGAGTACGACTTTTTAACTCTACCAGCATAATCCCAGCTGACTTGGTGTATCACAGCTTAGTCTATTCATTCTCCAGATAGATGTTCTCTCTATCTGAGACACCTCGTATTGCAAAACAGGCCGTCAGTCAACTCCTCACAGATTGACCCTAAGAATGACCCTGCACCTGAGATAAGCCAGGTTATATGCTTACACAGGAATATGCTATTGTAATTAATAGGTGCCACAGAAGACATATTTCTTCCTTTTTTTTCATATATGATTACAACTGCATGGTTCTGCGTAACCACTGAGCCCACAGGTAGCCCCTTGGTTATCTTAAACACAGGGAAAGCCAGGTCTCTCTCATGAAGACAGTAGGGCTTAAGGATATACATTTGGGCCTTTTAGGTTAAGTATAATTTACATCCACACAGTTAACTGGATTTCTTCTACCAGGTACAGACATATAAAGGCAATTCACAGCTGTTTCTGGAATTTTAATTATGTTTTTTCTAGTTTGGTGAAATTTAGATTTTGGGATTTTCAAATATTTATTTTTATCCTTTAGTCAGAGTTTCCTGACTCTTAAATGTATCTTACATTAAAATCAGAAAGTCCTAAATCCTATACCTTAATTTTACCTTAAGAATATTTTCATTTAAATATCTACAAACATATTGACTAGATCTTGATTTTTCAATGTAAAGACAATAAATTCCACAGCACCTGCACATATGGAAACAGCTTGCAGTACAAAGATGAAAGCTATTAGTCAGATCA
The DNA here is from genome assembly GCF_000699105.1 of Pygoscelis adeliae. NCBI lineage: Eukaryota > Metazoa > Chordata > Aves > Sphenisciformes > Spheniscidae > Pygoscelis > Pygoscelis adeliae. The sequence goes on along the minus strand of NW_008824499.1, from coordinate 3,989,376 downwards.
GCAACCACTGACACAAATAAGAGAGATAATAAACAAGAGAAATAATAAAAAGTCAGTCCAAATAGATAGAAGGGGCTACTTTTCTAACAAACAATGCTCTAAAGTTGTTGAATCTCCGAGTTCAACATGTTTAATTCAACATCAATAATCCAAGTCAGCTGACATATGACTTAATATGTCTTTACTTTCCTGTGGAGACTAAGCGATATACATTTGGATTCATGCAAACTGTTCTGTATTTCCAGCCTGGAAGATTTTATTGGAAAATATATTTCCTTTTTCAGCTTATACACACTAGGTAACATAAATAATGTTGATCTTCAGTGGAAGATGTGCTGTTGGACTCTGCTTTCTGCAGTTTTTAAATGAAGATGCAGACTTTCTAGATTAATTGTATTGGACAATCTTGTGGCCAAAACTCCTCTTATTTAATCTCTCTTTTCTATATAATACCCATTTCCCAAGCTTTCCACTGGGAGTTTTAAGAGGAAACTCAAAGACAACGTGTGAAAAACAAATTAAAAAAAAGTTACACTAATTCCACAAATATTGAAAAGAACAGTCTCATAGAACTAGATGTTACTATCAGAACACGCCCCTGATTTTGAATGAAGGAATAAATTTAACCTCGAAAAAAGAAATATCACTTGTGTTGTCACTCAGCATAACACACCTGTAACTGGAGGTTATATATAATACCCTGACTGTTCAGAAGAACTAAATCATTGTTTACAGTTAATCAGGTACTCTGGTTTCAATGAAGTCTGCTAGCTGTGTTATTGAAATCCACTAACTAAACCTTGCACTCAAGTGTATGCGGCTTTACGATAATGTCAAAAGCCCAGGAGGTACTGAGTGAGTCATAATGTCCCACTGCTTTTTGAATTATTCCAATTTTAAATCCACAGTTGGCAAAGAAACAAAGAACAATATAATAGGCATTTGATGCTGTTCTCTATAGTGAACTTTTTTTTACCCTAGGACAGAACTTGCATTAAGCCAAGGAGTTCAGTGGTATGAACTTTTATCAGAACATGCACTTTTATTCCTTATAAATGCTTTTTGGCTACAAAACAGCTGATCAGACATTCACACTTTTCTCAGTGAGGTATGATACTGCACTTAAGATGAATGTTCTGAAACAACACAGCTGCTAAAGAATATTCCTACAGAAGCCTTACAGCACTATTAAACTAACCTGAAACCACGAAGTATACAACCACGTAGATGATAGGCACTTCTATCTAACGTGTCCATTAAGGTGCTCATTTCTCCATTTTCATTGTTAGGAGGCATTCCATTCCTTTCGTCATGTATCTAAAGGTTATCTCCGTACTTAAACATTATCAATCTAATTTTCAAGTCACATACCTAACAAGTAATGTCTTTTCATTTGACATTCATATCACAATACCTAAAATCATTTCAATACAGTATTTCTAAACCCCCTGACATCGAGGCTGGATATAGAATACTTTAAGTAGTACCTAATGAACAAAGTTTCTTACAAGTCCCTGAGACTTGCGTATTTAAGTCACTTGGCAGAGGATTTACTTCACTGAAGTTCAGCATTCTGAAAGTCGGGTATCTACTCAGAGATTGTTATCTCGGACTACTCTATAACCAACAAGAAAGAGAAATGGGTCTCGCCAGAGGGTGACCTGCCCCACCACTGCTGGGGTGACAACACTGGACACAGTGAATCGCTTACTGGAGACACCACTCTTCCTCCACTGATTACAGGGATCCTTGAACTTGAGCTAGGCGCAGCTTAAGTTACACAAGACAAATCCTACCCTCACATGCTTCACACCCATCACCGCCTGATTAGACCGATAGACTGATCAGGATGGTTGGTTTGCTTTCTGATGATGTGAACTCTGCAGTGTGCTGTGCCTGGCCAAGAGTTATTAGAATTGTGTTAAGGACTTAACAGGAGGAGGACTTTAAAGGAAATCTTAAAAGAACTGCTCCTTTTAAGATTTCCTCACTTCTTCGCATGTAGTAAGGATTATGGAGCACTCCTAGATCCTCCTAGGGAAACATTTTCTTTAAATACAAGATAGGACAATTTCCTTTCTCAATTCATATTAATCTATCATTAGCTAATTCCAAGGTTTTGGGTTTTTTTAATCGATTCAGCAGATTGCAGTACTCTGAACCCCTCTGAAAGTATGAGAATTACTCACCTCATAACAAAGTCACAATTCAGACCTCTGCAACATATATTAAAAATAGTAAATGAAGGCATCAAAAGTTCTGTAGAAGGCCTAGGGTTTGCTCTGTGAATTGATTTTTGGCAATTGAAAAAATACATACATATGCACACTATTTTATATATATGCACACACACGCTTTTTATATAGGTGCATATATATAAAACTAGCAACAAATGGAACATTTCATAAATGTCCTGCTAAAAGTTAAAAGATATGAGCAGTTAACAAGGGAAGCCAGAAAAATTGTCAGCAAATGCCCTTCTGTGAACAGCAAGGTAAATCAATTAATTTTAAAGCAAAAACTTTACAAACATTTGTCTTTTATCTTAATTGGGAACTTTCACATAAAAAGAGTAATTTAGATCAGGGATTTACTAAAAGTAGAGCTGCCTTGTGCCAGATACACATGCAGAGAGAGGGGCGGGGGTGCTTGTTTGGCCAGATCCATTGCTGGTGAAAACTAACACAATCCCATTGACTTCAAGTCAAGTCGTGCTCGTTTATACCAGCTGAGAACCTGGCCCTGTATCAACACTGCAAACTTCTGCTGAACTGGCCAGAGCAGGAAGCTTTGCTTTCAGAATTACATATAGTTTTGATTTTCTATTCTTACAGGCAGTGGTCATCTGCAGCTCCTACTGAAGTCAAACTCAGCAACTTTGGAAACAGTAGACTTTTATTGCAGCATGCAAGAGACCTGCACAGCCCCATTTATGGCACAGCTAAGATAAGAGAGGCAAAGGGAGCATCCACACACCCAACTTGTTGGACTATGGCCAGAGGACTGAGTCTGCTCTTGCATAGTCGTCTGTGTGCATAACAGGGCTGTGGAAGGGTACTTTGTCCTAATGCTCCCACCCCAGCGTACCTTCACAAGCCCATCTATTCCAATCAAATGCTCAGAAATTATTTTCTTCAGTTACTCATTAGTTCATTCCTCCATAATGGTCATAACAGTCCTTAACTAAGTTCTCTAAGCTTTACCTGATTTTTATATAATATTCAAGTGAAAGGTATTGTGGAATTATGGGCATTCTAAACAGAGTTTATTTAAAACTATTTTTTTTAAAAATCAAAATTCCAGCAATGAACATTGTTGCTGTTTTGAAATCTGAGAAGTATATTTTAGCATATAGCATAACATACCTCCCTGGAAGTCATTGCTCAGCTGCTGATCCCTTTCATAATCTGGAGTAAAAAGTAAAGATCTAAATAGCAATCTGCCTTTTAACTCACAGTGCCAGGAAATGAACTAGTTGAGGCAAAGGAGACCAGACAGCGCTCTTGGATTGGCACGTAACGTTTGTGCAGTAGAGAACAACTGGTGGCTCTCCTCTTTCACAGACTCTGCTGGGCTACACACTTTGACAACATACATTTCTGAGGTCAGCCTTGACTTCAAATTCCCAGTAAGGGTAGGACTCCAGAGCTCCCCAGCACGCACACAGCAGCTTTTCTCCTTTTTGCCTATCATTGTAAATACCAGCCAGCAAACCTCTTACTATTTTATGCTTTCTTCTGCCTGCCTCTCACCCCTCCTCCCTCAGATGAATTTGGCAGCATAAAGTGAAACATGTAGCCAGGCTTTGGGCTTAACTAGATTGCTGTAGCAGAATGGGAAATATGCAGATGAAAAAGTCATAACAGGAAGTAATTTCCCTTTACTAGGGCATGAGCCTTCATGCTGCTGACCTGGCTGGCTAGCTCCCATCTCCAGGCTATTAAAAAGCTTATGTCCCAAAGGCAATAATTTGAATCAACTGGGAAGGTTCCCAGATAGACTGGTTTTCATCTCTAAGAGGGAAAACTTTCATTTGTCCTATTTTGTTCCGCTAATAAGCTATCCTCATGAGAAAATCTGCTATAAATATTTATCTGTTGAGAACCAACAAATTCAACTTCTCCATAACCCATTTTCCTTTAAAAGAGGGGAAAGGCAACCCCTACTAATCTAGTTCAATCTGTCTTGTGTTTGTGCTAAACCTTCACTATGAGAACTCAAACTCCGAAGCAGGACATCAGCGTGTACTGGCCCTTCCCAGTCTGGAAAGTAACCACAAAATCTCCAGTGAAAACTTTTCCACAACTTCCCAGTCCCACAGAGTCATGAAATTGTGACTAATTAGATTATCATTATCCTCTAAAATATATTACTGCTTTTAAAGCGACTACTTGGAATTAAGTCAAGCACACCTCTTGTTCCGTTTTATCAGCACCCTGATAGTCATTGGCACAATACACGCTTAACAAAACACGTAAGTAGAAGAAAACAAAACTTACGTGCCTCTAGTTTAGGGAATTAAACCCTGTCCTCTGTTTAACTCCTGTAGAATGACATTTTTCTGAAATGAATGACTTCTCACTGAATGTGTTAATTCTCATTAACTTTCATTTTCTGATTATAAGTGTCCTGAAAATAGATTTTTTTTTCACTGTTTCAGAAAGAAGAAAAAAAAAATCTGCTGAAGATCTGACTTTTTAGGAGTCAAATAAACTGCTGTGCATGCCAAAACTGAATATACATTTCATTTCATGCTTCATTTTCACATCCCGGTAATTGCTAGGGGGATGGAAGCGCAGCACTGTTGTGCGTGATCAGGGCCACGTGATGACCCTTCGCAGCTCAAGTTAAAAGTCAGAGTTTATTAGCTGGGAGCAATCAGGCTCAGGTCAGCTATGGTGTGTCTAGTGCACACCGAGCAGCACACAGCTCAAGCACATGAACACTGGATCCAATTCTATTTGCCACAGAAGAGATTTAAAATGTAATCTCTTTAGAGGCCATTCTACTTTTATGTACATGGAGCTGTTTTCCTCTCTGCAGTTTTAAAAATAAGATTTATGTTTAGGATTAAATATCTCAAGTTATTGCACAGTTCAGTGAGAGTCAGTGCTGCTTCAGCTGTCAGAACAGCTAAGTGTTCGCAGTCACAGCACTCCGGGGTGAACGCAGGCTGAAGAGCGACTCTCGTTTAATGAAGGTAAACCAGTAGATTTTAACCACTGTGGATCCATAGTCTAATTCTAAAGGATATAGATTTGATTCTAAAGGTAACTAAGGAAAGCAAAGCAAGTGCTAGGGGCTTAAATTTGTCATACAGACGTCTGTACTTCCATGGGGAAATGTTTAAGGACCTGCAAACCAAAAAAACCCATTGCTTTACACAATGTTCTGTGGGCCTGTGTTTCATGAACAAGAAAATTCTCACCTAAGTTCAGCACTGAAATTCCATACTCCCAGGACCCATGTGGTTACAAAATAAATGTACGATTCAAATGAATTATTAAAAACAAAAGTTCTGTTTGATGCAAACAGATCAACCACAAAAAAGTAAGAGGAAAAATAGTAAAAGGATCCCAGGGAAGGAAAGTTCTGCAGAAGCTGAGGTGAGTGAGTAGCCTCAGACTAAACTCAGTAAAAGCATCTGTCAGGAGCAGGTAGTATGGCATCTGGGAACTGTATAACTTAATTTTAAAACTTACACAAAGCGTTATAGCAAGTCTCTAAAGAGATAAATTCACAAGAAGAAAGATAGAAAGTAACACAGGCCAGCACCTCTGCAGGTGTAAAGAATCGTTATTCTTCAATGTAAGTAGCGAGGGCATGTTTTATAAGAGCATATTATGTCTGTGTTCCAAAGGACTTTCAGGCCTTGCCTACACATTAATATTAAAACACGTCAAGTGTTCTAGTCCATGGGCACACTTTTAGGGATACAGTTTTAGTAGTATATCTTCTTTTGATACAGAAAAGGGAGTGACTGATTTAAGGAGTCTTTATATGGCTAACCACTTTTCATGGCAAGAACTCTACTAGCATCCCAGTATCAGTATGTAAAAAAGAATGAAGGAAAGAAAGTTAAGTCAAACTGGCAGAGACTTCTCAGTACAAGAGCAATCCTCAGACACAACAAAATGCTGAAGTAGAAGAATGATTGCTGGAAACAGCAGAAGTATCATAACAAGTATTTCACGGCTCTCATTTCAACCCCAAAATAGCATTTTCTTATCGTTTTCAGCTACCCCTACTCTGTCATTAGTCATTCTTTGAACGCTAACTCTCACTGTTCCCTTGGGAATTTGGATCAAATAAGGAATGAACAAACCATGGACAAGGATACGCCTAGCCAAAATCTTTAAAAAGCCCGCTTACCGAGTACAAAATACCAAAGGAACATTGAAGATACATAGGTGGCACCAGCTAATTTTAAGAGTGACAAGTCTAAAAGCCTGCTCTACAGCATTGCAGGGCCTTTTCTGCTTCAGGAAGAGGAAAAAACCATGGTGAATCAAATAAAACTGCAGCTGATGACTCCTAAATAATAGTGACCATTAGTAAGAAGCTCGTTGCCTTCCTTGAAGGCAGTCTGACAGTGACAAAACAATTAAAAGAAAGAAAACATATTCCTGGTCACATTACAGTCCGTTAAAAACCTGCCATTACCTTCTGCCATTGATGGACTTTGCATCAGCCCTGAAGTATCTGAGTCATGTGGACATCATGCCCATTTCCTACAACTTACACATATTTTTCAAGATTTAAAGCACTGTAGTCTCAAATCCTTAACTCAGTGTGTAATGGTTTTAACATGTATTTTACATCTTAATTTGCCATAATAATGTGGCTATAAGCTGCTGTCATTCGCTCCCTTTTTCTGACCTTGGAAATAAAATGTTTAATCTCCATGGGATTTTCCTGGCGAGATATTTTAAATCAGTGCATATGTACATACTTCTCTATGTTTTTTCAATTTTCCTAAAATATTCTCATATGTGCAGACATGATGACTAGACATGTTTCAATGGTGCTTGAAACTTGATACAAGTGGGTAATTTAACCATGTAATTGAACAATATTACAGAAACACACGGAGTTTCCTAGCAACAAAAGGCCTTGGACATCAAGATGGCAGCCAGCAGCTAACATTGCAATTGCCTGACCTAACTTGAAAAGAAATTACACTGAAGAACGTCCTTCCTCCTCTTGCAGCAGAATTGATCTAAGATACATGGCTACAGGTCTGACCTTGAAGGGCTTTTCTTACATGCGTATGCCTTACTCATATACAGGGTCACAAAACGTCATATGAGAGAGGACATTTGGGTTCCTTTTTGACTATTTTTATATTTTCCAGAAGTAAGAACAATCTTTGATTTGAAAAATGTAATACTCCCGTCCCCTCAAGTTTACCCCCATAGAAAATAAAAAGTTTCTTAATGTAAAGTAGCCGAGCACAGCTTAGCTTGTCAATGCAGATTTCCCCCTTGTTAGAGCATTTCTGGATGACTGGGCCAGGAGAAAGGTGGCACAAGCCCCGTGAGCCTGGAGACCAGTGCTGCTCTGTGCTACCGGCTCAGGCGCCAGAGACTACCATGCCTGAGAAAAATAGGACATGGGGACAGAACAAGATCAACTCCTCCCTTCTTTCCTTTTTCCTCATTTTTATCAATCTCCGGCTGTATTTGGGAGGAGGGAAATCAAGTTTTTTAGTCCAAGTTCTTTTTTGCTGAAGCAAGTCAGTCGGCTGAGCAGTTATCCCAAAGGACTGGGGATAATTGTCGCCTTTATTAGTGCAGAGGGGAGGTGACATCCGAGATGAAGAGCTCCTGACCAGCCAGTCTCAGACAAAAGCCATCTCTTCCAGAGGGGGAAGAAGCTACCAACTCACGAGGCTGCTGTACTCGAGTCATTTCTGTATTAATTCCTGCCTTTAACAAAGCCTCCTGCCACAATCTGAAGATAAGAATAATGAATCTAGACCCACAGCTCTAAGAAAGCTGTGACATAATTCTGTGTGACCCTTTGAGTAACGACAAACAGGACTTGGTGGGTACGTGACATCCTGGAGACTTGGGCCCTCGTTTACATTCCCCACTGAGTCCCACGTTTCATGTCTGACCTAGACAAGTCCCTTAACCTGTCCTTCAACACGGGACACCACCACTTCCCACTAAGAATAAATACATTCAGACCCATTAACTTTCAGACAGTATGATGCCATGGTGCAGAAGGATACAATCAGGGGAGACACCTGCCCCTGAACAGATGCTAGGAGCTGTTAACTGCTGCACTACAGTGGTTTTCACTGATGACCCCACCAACACAGCGTGGCTCAAGGCACAGAGGGCACTGCAAAAATTCCTTACACCCTTGCTATGTTCAAAGCTTCCTTCAGTTAAACAACATCAGTCCCTATTCCCAGTTACATCGTGACTTCATTTTTCCATCTGAAGTAGCTAACTTGCTTCAAGAAAAATGTCAAAAATTGCCTGTTTTCTGAATGAAAACTTAAGTCTTGGGCAGAGAAACAAAACCCTCCTAATACAAGGATGATGGTTTACTGGTATTTTACTAAAATAGCAACAGCTATTTGTGTGGAGTATGTCTATAACAAATATGTTGGTATAAAAATGCTGCCTTGCAAACACCATTATTTTCAACATTGCCTTTACAGCTTTGGAGGCACTGGCTGCTTTCACAGCCAAGTTTGCCACTGCTATGGAAAACAGGCTCCACATGCAAGCCAGCTGAAGTCATACAGACTGAAAAGGGCTAGGGCTGCTGCTGCTACCACTGTTAAAATGTTATTTGGAAACCGTCTTCTCGGCGAGCTGTATAAGGAATCAAAAATCCAGGGTAGGGATGCAGGCTTGATGGTTTTCCATTTTTTAGCAATGACTAATACAAAAAAGCTCTTATCTCAAAATAAAACACATTTCTGCCCCTTACAAAGGCATACAAGCAGGCAGGGAAGAATGGCCTTATATAGCTGGCCTAGTAACGTCCTCTTCACCACTGTATCTGAAGACCTTCTTGGATTGTACTCTCATAACCTCAACCAATGCAGATGGAGAACTACGCCAAGGCCTTCCTCTTACTCAGCTGGAAGGCAGAGGGATGCCCCTCTTGATTTCATCAGAAGAGTTGTGTGAGAACAGCGCAGAGACAAGGCCAAAAATCAAAAAAGAAAATGAGAAGTAATAACACTCAGTAAGCCAGGCCAGAAATAATTTTCTAATTAATCTAACAGAGGTGACATGCAAGAAATACAAGCTTCTCAGTGTCTAAGGGAACATAGAAGCATGTTTTAGAAGCCATTTCTTCTACAGATTTGTCCCCTACATGCAGCTGTTTGCTATCTAACAAGGGTTGAGTTTGTAACTGCAGTTTTCTTCTAGGAAATATTTCTATTTCCTTAAGATGCTTCACAGCATTAACTGCTTCAGATAAAAGGACAGAGTCAGCTCAATTAAGTTTTTGCATCTTGATCCTTAAAACAAGTGTGCTACTGAAAAATGGTATTAAGTTTCACCTTAACTAGCAAAATATACCTGTCAATGCTTATGCCAAATATAAAGAGACATTCTCCAAAGTCCTTTTCTAAATGCTTTTTGCTAAATGTTTTATCTACGCTGCACCACGCTGCACACTTCATGACAAGAGACCTTGTGAAAGTGTTACTACTTCAGGCAATCAAACAAACCTAAATTGCATCAAAGTCTTCTTTATAGCTTTTTCCCACATGAATTTTCTCTGCAAGGTAAAAACAGATTATGGCAGCACCAGACTTGCACTGTTTCTCTACTCCAGTTGAATATGACAGTATTTCATTGTGTCATAATATAATACCAGATCAGCTTCATATGCTTTTCTTAATCCAAAACCAGTGTTCAAGTATAGCTGACCTCAGATTTAGACAAACCTGAGAACTTTGACTACAAATTCTCTGCAGTATTTAAATATCTCATCACTCACCTCTCCTCTCTTTTTTTTGTATGTCCCTACAAAGTCCAGCGAGAAAACATTACTTTCACTCTGAACGCAGAAATTTCTAAAGAGTTCTGCGCCATCTCAGGGCTTCAGTTTTTGGGAGAGCTCACTTCTCATTTACTATCAGAGCAAAACATCAGATACAGCCAAAAAAAGGCTCTAGCTGAAGTTTTGATATTCTGATCTATGACCTTAGGTGTGACAATGAGAGATAGAAAGCACATTTAAACATCTCTGTACTTTGTAGATCCCTACCAAAAATGCTGACACAAAAGTTCAGGAAAACAATAAGAAATTCCGAGTAAATCTATTTGAGGTATTAGCATCTGTTTCATACTTCACACATCTTTCTGTAGAAGCAAAATTGCTTACCTTTAAGAAAATGAACCTTCTCAAAATCTTGAAAATTAAGTAACCCCAATATAAATGCAAGCCTTGAAGGATCAATAGTTGCCCATTGAATAAAAAATATGCTATGACGGGAGTCGTGGAGTAGTATGTAGGCTGATACAATGTGGCACGAAGAATCCTAAAAAATAAAGGTCACTGTTATGGTGCAAGAATCCTTCTCCATGCTTAATTTCACATTCCAAACCAATTAACTATTTCCACAAAATATTAAAAAGCTCTGCAAAGATGACAGATTAATTAACAAGCCCTGTCTTAACTAGATTATGCATCTCTATTGAAATATAGACTTCAGAAGATGAGAAATTTGAGTCTTGCGTGGAAGTATTCTAAATAAATGAATTGGGTTTGGCTGAGAAGGAGTTATTTTCCCCACAGCAGCCCTCATAGTGCTGTGCTTTGTATTGGTAGCTAGAAAGGTGCTGATAACACATCAGTGTTTTGGCTACTGCTAGCAGTGCTTGCACAGCATCAAGGTTGTCTCCAACATTCTCCCCACACCTGTAGGCTGGGGATGGGCAAGATCTTGGGAAGGGACATAGTCAGGACAGCTGACCCAAAGTGACCAAAGGGATATTACATACCATATGACATCTGCTCAGCAATAAAAGCTAAAAGAAAGGAGGAGAGGGTGGGGCATTCGTTATTACGATGTTTGCATACTGAAGCCCTACTTCCCAGGAAGTAGCTGGACATTGCCTGCTGATGGGAAGTAGAGAATAAATCTTTTGGTTTTCCTTTGCTTCCATGGACGGCCTTTACTTTTGCTTTATTGAACTACCTTTATCTTGACCCATGAGATTTTTTCCATCTTATTTTCACCCACCGCTGGCCTGCTGAGGAGGGGAGTGATAGAGCAGCTTGGTGGGCACCTGGCATCCAGCCAAGGCCAACCCACCACAATAAAGTTAGAAAAAAATCCCTTTTTTTTTTTTAATCTTGAGCTCTGTGTGGTCTAGATACTATGCAACTCAGCTTGTCTATGCCATTTTTTTTAATGCAAGTTCTTTCTAATCTGAAATCCACACTCCAGAGAAAATCCTACAGGCTTTGCAACAGGGCTTTTTGTTAATCAACATATGTTTTGTCCATCTTCAGACTTCACTACTTCTATATTATTTGGGGCTTTTTGAGTCCCTTTAATCTCATCATGTTTTGCTTCCAAGCTCAAGAACTCAAGAACAAGAAACTCAGTGAAGCAAAATGATTGGAGATCACTTGTATAGTTAATCAAAAAATAACAAGAAAGTAAAAGACATCAGCATTTCTGAAAGAAAATACTACAGGAAATTAAAACCTTGTGTTGATCAATGTTCAGAACTATTAATTTAACCAGCTTGAGTCTCTAAGGGTTTGTCCACATGCAGGGAGGGGCATGAAGACAAACTAGAGCAAGTCAACGAAACCATGAATGTGAAACACATTAAACACTTCTTGAAAGCTTAACATTTTAAGCATTAAGCACACTAAACACCCGTGTGGATGCCCCAAAGCAGATTAAATCCTAGCACTCCAAAGTCATGCGAGTATTTAGCAAGTTATGATTTATTTGCATTGACTTCATAAATTAATTGGTTCACCTTAACTTTTCTGAATGCTCCTCATGTGAGTGAGTGAGGTGAGGCACTCCCTAAGAACCAGGTAGCAAGAAGGCGGCTCTACAAAAAATTAACTACAATCATATAGGAATTACACTGTACTCTGACTTTGCAGCTACAGCAGGAGGGATGGAATGAAAGGGAAAATGATTTCTCCTAGTTAAGTAGCTCAATCCCCTCGAAAATGCAGGAGCTCATAGCATTTAACTACAATTTATGAAAATAAGTGAAATAATACATAAAAGCCTTTATTTAGGTTAGCATATTTCAAGAGGCTCATTTAAAAACTATTTTAAATTAAATAACGAAAGTTCTCTGCTTCTGCTCTTTAAACTACAATCCATTCCTTTCCTTTTCCCATCACAATCAATACTAACCTCTCAATGGAAACGGGAATGAAATACAAGTCTGACTACATTAAATATTGCTTACCAGAAGGGGAACAGGATGATTCTTGTGATGAAGAATGCGATAGAAAAGATTATAAAGAGCATATTGCAGGTTTTCTCCCAGTGAGCGTAATTAAACATTTTGGCTGCCTGCATTGAATAAAAACCATCAAACATATTACAAATATTCTTGGAAATAAGTTCCGTTCTGCATTTTCATAAACAAGGACTCATCTTCCACCCAAGCAGGAAGAAAATTTCCTCCCTGTTTGACATGTAAAGCAATGATTTTACTGATACCTAATAAAGCAGTATCAAAACAGATTCTTTGTTTATATTTCTCCTTTCATCTTAAAGGAAAGGACTCTGTATCAAAGGCCTAAAGAACAGCTCTCCGATCAGAATATAAAAGTGTCATGAAAACACAAAGCGCTCTTGAAAACAGAGGTAATTCCTCATTCCTGTACCAGATTCAAAACGGGCTGAATCAAAGAGAAGCTGCTGGCCATATCTGCATGCTCAGGAATGGCAGTGACCCCTTATACACAGGCATTCTGGTGCATGCATGTTACCGACCTCCGCGCCTAATTCAGCTTCTGTTTTCTCCTTATTGAGAGCCAGAGATCCTAGCATTGCTCTCTATCGCACTAATAAAGATTATAATCACTGCTTCTCCCCTAGCTGAACCGTACAACTCTCCATGCTTCATTTAAGAATCACCCTGGGCACGGTTGAATAAAACAGCTGTTCTCAAGTGTGAACAAAGCTTCAGGTGCCAAGCCTAAGTTTTAAACAGCAGTTTGATGAACTTTTGAGTGGCAGGGCTGACTTAAGTTATTCTGGTACCCAACTTCAGTTTCCATCTGAGTGCTGTCCTACCAGTTGTCAGCTCAACTGTTTGTAAGGCCACACAGTTAATCGGACCACAAAGCATCTTAGGATTAAAAGTAACCCAGCAAAAACCTGTGTGTATGCATTTAATCTGGACCAATCCCAACTGCGTGACCCCACAATTAGTTGTTCCAAGACAACACGTAGAGAGAGTATCAGGAGCAGAAATGAACAGTGACAGACAACAGCCTACAAGGGCTGCTTACACTGGCACTGCCACCAAAAGAGGTGATGAAACTATGCTCTCAATCTTGGTGTTATAAAACCAGGATAACCCTATCGAAGGAAACACAGTGTGCATTTGTCTTCCAAGAAACCCAGCAGCAAGTCTCTGACCACAGTGCTGTGTGCAGCATAGGACACTTCTTAATCTTAAACATTTCTAAACATTGATATTTAGTTCAAGGAAGGGACTTCCCCTTCAGTCCAGGAGAATAAACTTTTCTTCTGCCAGTAGATACCTGTGATATTTTGTTCAGGGACAGCTTGAGTGTCTCCAGCCAGAAGTGTATAGTGTAGGTGTACCCCTTGGGTCAACACAGGGGTGTGAATGCTGACAAAATTAAGCCAGTTTGGAGAAGTAGCCAAAACTTTGGCTGAGAATTGGTATCATGACAAGCTGTTCACAGGCTAGCCAATGTAGTCTAATTTTAATAGTGAAACAAGAATAATCCAGGGAGGCAGCTGTATTTCCAGTCCCCATTCTGTACTGAAGAACTTCTCTTCTGCTCTTTTCTCATAATGGATTCTGTAATAGAGTATCAGCTTAAATTATCTAGTAGCTCTTTTTTATCTTACAATTTATGAATCTCTGAAGCCGTTTCTCTGTGGGGATAGGAAGGGATCGTATGAAACTTGTGGCAAAAAGATTAAGACGTCACTGAACATAACCTGGGCAACAACCAAAAAAACCCACCAAAAACATCAACAAAAAACCCAAAACAAAACAAAAAGAAGTGGAGGGCAGGGTTACCTCAAGCCAGAAATCTGCAGTATCGTGCACAAACATCACCAGTGTTCCAAGACGCACATAATTGCCACACCAAGAGCCACTCATCAACCCAATGGCTGCCAAGTGATGAACGACATGAGCCAGAAAATCCTGTGAAGGAGAGAAGAAAAAAGGTAGAGCCAAGCAAGTACAGCCCTTGAGGGTCTCTGTGCGGATGAAGTGACAAGCAAGACTCGTCAGAGAGATGCCCTGACAGCCAGGAGAGCGTGGATGTGTGCAGGTGTGCCAGGGATAGACTGATGCTGCCCTCATGTGGCTGCACCAAATCCAGTGTCAGGACGGTGCTTTTCCTTACAAACATTTTTTCCCTCCCTCACAGAAACAGAGGTTCTAGCTACAAACAAGCATGACCACTTGCCTTCCTTTTGTTGTCAATCCCAAGTGTAAATAAGAGAGACCAGTAAAAACTAATCTCAGCCATGTAGTACCAATATTGGGATGGCAGCAGAGTCTGTAATGAAGAAAAACACAGTTAACTGAGAATAGCAAAAAGTGAATGCCAAGTGAAATTACTTCTTTTTTCCTTTCCTCATTTCTTTTGCTCATCTGCTGAGTCTTGCTTAAAAAATTAAACTAAACTAAATCCCTGTTCTGGGCTTCATTAAGAAGGATGTTCTGGGAGCCAAATATTTTAACCTTTACTCAGACCAATCTCTTAGTTTCTGCAGTTCCTCCCCCACCTCTGAATTTTAGCATGCTTTTTTCTATGTTTTTGTCAGAGAACTACACACAGATCACTTCTGCATTTAATTACAAACAACTGCATATAAGTGAAGCCCACCATTTTTATGAACAATTAACATTTTTAACATTCACACATCCCATGACTAAAACGTCAGCTATTAATGCTAAAATCCTATGTATCTGCTTAGGGCTAGATGCTGAGCTTGGCTGCTCCCTTGGTTCAGCACGTTTCCCAGGCGGCAGGAAGTAGGCTTGGTTATCAGGTCCCACGGGTAAAAGAAGCCGGGAAAACTCAGCTGGGAGGCAGGATTCTTTTTATTCTTGGCCCCTGACTAGGACAAGAATAAGAAGGCAGTGTGATGGGCCACAGATTTATAAAAATAGGAGTTGGGGGTACATGAGAGCCTCTGGCAGGTGAGCAAGAAGGCAGTTTGCTTGGAGTCATCTGTTATGGGATTGTTAATAAAATATTTTAGGAAGAAACAAGAGCCTCGTGACCCTTGGGAATCAACCAGAGTATTGAGCAGAGAACCCCAGAGCAGGGACTCACATTATGCCAAACCAAATCCCTGCAGCACTCCCTCCACCTGCACTACTGAGCAATAGGGCCCAGCAGGCACACAGCACTTGGGCTGCTCGGCATAACCCTTTGCGTAACGCTATTCTGCAGTGCCTCGAAGCATTGTCAGGACTGGTGCAAGCTTAGAGGTTCTGCACTGAAACCCGTAACACAGATAGCATCTACTGTGTGCAACTGGTAACCTGGGATGGGTGGAAATAATAGCGGTCTGGCTGGAGGGCTGTATTGCAGCACAGGCAGATAGTAGAGAAGTCCTGCAACAGTCAGCAGGAGGTACCAAAGAAGGGCAAAAGGCTTGGGTGCTGCACCTCTCTAGGTGGAGCCCATGGGAGGGAGAAGCACTTCTGCGGATTAGCCCTTCCCATGGGGAAATACCTGGAATGCCTCGAGGCCAACGGCCCAATGCCAAAAAGCTCACCTGAAAAGGATAGCCAACCCACGTCTGCCATATGTCGTAAAACCAAGGTTTCTGGGGAAGACACATGATTCAGAGACTGATCAGCTGAGCAACAATAAGTCATCTTAACTCAAACTCTTCAATACTTAAAATTTCTCTAAGTGGAACAGACTAAGAAGCTATAGTCTTGATAACTGTTCTCCCCCAATTTCTAAAGGGATCTTACATCTCAGATTTATTATATTGGTCCCAGAATTTTGGCTTCTTTTCAGGACACCTGAAACGTTCCGGTTCATCATTTCATCATCCAAAGCAGTGGGTGTGTGTTTTATTACTGCAATTACTCAAGATATGTTGCCACAGTGATTAGATTTTGCTGTGTTTACCAGCCACACACATCACTGGTTCATGATGATAAACGGTGTTTGGGGAGAAGAGCCAGATGAACGTAGACATGCTGAGAACTGTTCTGTTGCTCAGGAGAAGCATTAATGACACCCCAGGCAGTGCTCACAGTTACAAGCAGCACTCTCTCTGTTATTCCCAACTTCTGACTCAGCAGCACACCTCAATAAATAGCCGTGAAATACACCATTGTTGTGACCCCCAGAAGTGCTGCCAGAAAAGGTTTATGGCCTCCTTTGAGAAAAACATGGCCATGTAATGCATTTGTAGGTGTTAACAAGGCATGTTGTAAAACCATCTGTGTGACTTCTTAAAACTTGCCTTAAAAATACTGATTCCTCATAAATTACTTTATCATAGAAGTTCAAAAGACAGTTTAAAAATTAAGTAAAACCTCAGTGCATATTGCAGCCTATCATCTAGATTACATACATCAAAGACCTGAACCCAAAGAGCCACTGAAACGAGTGAGTGTTTCAACGGGCTTCAAGAAGATCTAGAAAACAGTCCTTATTTTGTTAAGAGTATCAATCCTTCAAAAAATTAACTTACATCGTACAGAAATATAAATCCAGCAATGGAGGATGTAAGATAGAATGAAAATCGCCAGCTGCAAAATTAAAATGAAAAAATAAGAACAAAGCATTATATTTTTTTATAGATATTGTCCTGAGCCAGAATTATTGCAAATCATTGTCTATCACAGACAATCTTCACATAAACATGCCCTCATACTCTACATTAAGGGTTGTCACATATTAACTGTATCTGAATTATTAGTATTTAAATTCTTAAGCTTTGACTAATTGCTAAAGTAGTAAGTTATTTTACATTATCACACCACAGATATCTTGACTGTGATTTCAGCAGTAATTTTCCAGCCAGGCATGAGCTGATCAAGAGAGCAGTCACAGCAAATGTAATAAATTCCCTAAAAATTAATGTTTGATAACACCAACCTTTCCCGCTCTATCAATCCCTCTAGAATGTTCACAATGGACTAAGAACATCTCACAGTTCCCTGGCTCCAGAAGGTCTTTCAGCCACGTGGCACATACTTTCCAATCTGATCAAACACTGAACACTGTAAGCACCAACAGTGACTTGTTTCAATTGCTGGCTTAATTTCTTTTGATCTCTCTTAACACCAATTGTTGAAAACAGGGGAGCCCTACAGAACTTTAACAACTACTACTGGATTAGTTTATGTCTTACTATAGAGGTCTGAATTAGCTATAAACCTCGATCTTTGACTAGGTTTGCCAGTATTTAGCCTGATCTAAGCTTTTTGTGGCTTAAATGGACATCCATCAAGGCAGATAAAACTTTCAGGTTTTCACCGCCTATCTGGTAAGTCAGCAAAGGGAAAAAAGTTCTTGTGTATCTTAGCAAACCGAAACTGTGTTGTTGCTTATATATGTCAGAGCAGGATGCTGTGATTTGGAGCCAGCAATCAGCGTTGTAATGACTCTGGAGCCTGCGTGGGAGGTATTGTCCCTGGGACTGGGTGTGGCTGGAGACTCAGCTGGAGCGTTCCCACTCCCACCTCTACAGGTGATGGAAAACTTCTTCCTTTCCACTCTTCTCCTTGGCAGGAACAAGCCTGACCTTTCCCAGAGCAGCTCTTCAAGATCAGTAAGAAAACACTGCAGGACTTCACATGCTGAGAAAGGTTGTGATCACAGAGACAGGCACATGGCCCCAAACCCGGTGAGAACATTTTATAGAACAAGAGGTATCCCAGAGGAGAGCAGCAAACAGCCTCCCAGAAAACATGAATTTGCTGAAAAGGAGGAGAGAGAGCCTCAAGAAGAACACTGTACTAATGGACTGAGGTATGTATAAAAATGAGACTGTGGTCTTTGGCAAACATTAATGAAGTGCCATATGAGAGAAGATGATGAGAACCTGTCTGGTAAAAGCAGCCCCTCCTTTCTGAGCCCTACATTACCTGGAGGCTGATATCCCAGGTGAAAGAATGAGATATTCAAAGACTGAGCCAGCATTTTACAAGAAAAACAAACAAAAGATGAGGACATAGAATGGTGGAGGCTAGACAAGATAGTATGTCTCACGCCTGCAGAAGTCGTCAAGAAAACAATTAAAAAATTGCCACTTGATACACTGGTAATAAACAATTGTTTTACTTTTCAACTTTAAAGCATCTTTCCTCAGGTGATTTCAAAATAACGCTTCAGAACACACACTGAGCAGACAGAAAAATTCAAAGGTACATGGTGGAAATTAGGAGAGCAAATGGAAGGGGAGAGTGGAACCCACAAGCCATACCTGGATCAGAGTTAACCAAGAGATGCTATGAAAAACACCACCATGGTGTGGGACAGACTTCTTACACAGGGGCTGATTCTGCCCTCACGCCTCCTATTTCAAGCAAGGGAGGTGCGAGTAGTCCAGTGGATATAGCAGGACTAATTCTGTGTTGACTGGAAAGTGTAAGCAGTTTTCTGAATCAGATCCAAAGCACAGAGCACCCAACAAGACTGTGCCATTAGTCCCCAGCCCTACAAATATATATTGAACGCACTTGGCAATAAACACTCAGTGCTTCAGATGAACTCATTATACATGCAAGACTGCCAGAGCACTACCTCATTTTGCATTTAGCCAAGCTTCTTTATGAATTTGGTGAACAAAACCTGAAGTAAAACTCATCCAAATTCACCAAATTTTACCCAAGTGCCTTTTAAGCCCTGAACCTGGAAACCAGGGAAAGCACCAAACAACAGCTATGCAGAAGAATTTTCTTATTTAACTTCAGGAATCTTTTCTCTTCAATTGAGTCTAACAAAAAAAGAATTTAGTATGTGAAGTTAAAGGCTGGTAAGTCTTTTAAGGCAGGGAAGACTTCATGCAAAGCGCTTTCCAAACCCCAGTGTTGCTTAACTGGGAGCATTAATAGCTTAAGTACGGTTTAGATCTGGCTCATCACATTTTCCTTGTGATTCAGAGAAATGATCCTGGAGATTGCAGGCTTTCAAAAATTTCATAATGCTCGTAACACTGACTACTAGCGTGGAATAACTCTGTTCCTCATTTGTTGCTTTGAGAATTATATCCAATTAAATTCACTGATAAAGAGCAGAGCAAGGTTCACAAAATTGCACAAGAGAAACCTGTTTGCTTCATTCTCACTTAAGCTGCCAAGCAAGTTTTAATTTCAGTCTTTGGTTGTGTCTTACTAGAGACATGCATCCATGGCAGGTAGGCCTTTTATCAATAGCAGGAAATCTTATTGTCACTTGTAAAACAAAGTTAACTGATCCACAAAACAACGGGAGAAATAAACCATGGATGTCGGTTTCCCAGGACAGTACTCAGCTCAGCTAGGCTTCAGAGCGACACGTGTATGTCCATCAACTGGATTTATGCCCAACAGGGGACATCATCAAATCATTATCATATTGGTTCACATTGAAAATAATCTTGATAAAGCACTCAACTCTGAGCTTTGTAGCTGTACTTTTAACCCTCACTCCTTAAGCTAATCTACACTTAAAAGAGGTTAAATACTATAATCATGTGAATTTTTGCCAATGTAATTATGCTAGTCAAAAATCCAAATAGATAGGACATTAGGAAAGTGTTTTTACATTGGTACAGTTAATTTCAGTATCCAAAAGGGACAAGCTATGTAAGTAAAGCCATGCCCATTTTGGGATTTGCAATTTGTATGAGATTTTGGCTAACACTGGAATAGTTAAGTAGTAAAATGTTGAGGTATGGGGAAGTTCTGACACATTTGTGAAAAATCAGACTCTTGAATGCTTTTCCAGTTTTCAATCACATGCAGGAGGTTTTGAAACTTTTTACATATTAATTATCATCACTCAAAATTGCTCAATGGCCCATTCTCATCAGTGTATTTGAGCTCATGTTTTGCACAGTACCCCACGTTCAAGCCATGACACCTATCATTTAGTTAAGATGCCATGATTCCTGCTCTTGAACTGACTTCCGTACACATAATAGCATCCCAAGATGACAGTATGGATACATATATAAACAAGAGTGAATAAGCATTTTTGTTCCCCTATAATTACTAGCAGACAGAAAAATATTTTCCTATTCTCTGCATGTTTTCATTAAGCATTATGTAGCAGGAGCCTACAAATAAGTCCATTATTACACAATGAAGAAAATTGTAAAATATTTTTGAGGTTTTTTTTCAGGAGAAACTGTTAACCTGATCTTTTGAAGTCATACCATTTGGAGAAATGCTCCTAGATCCTTTCCATTTGTTTGTGAATGCACAAACCAAAACCCTTGTCAGACAGACCCAGCTTTCTGGAAATGAGTCCCCCTTAAAAGGCACCTGAGGACCTCAATCATTTGTTTCAAAACAGTAAAACCCGTAATAATCAAAAGCATTGTCTTTTCTTACAAAGCTTCTTGGAATTTCCGAAGCACTGTTGGGATCTCAAGGTTTCGCCGTCTCCTAAACCACTTTTCCACCAAATGGACTGTACAGTTGCACTTTTTGGCAAGGCCTTGAATCTCTGACTGCAAAAAATGGAATAGTATTAGCAACAAGATGTACTCCAGCACCATTCATTTATTTTGTAGTTCACAGATCAGCTTCCCACTGTTGTAAGGTCTTCATTTAAAAATATTACTTATATTAACTATCTATGGGAGTTTACCTTGCAGGCTTCCTGGTTTAATTTTTGAGTGACACTCACAGGAACCTGGATTTTTGAGACACTAATTTATATAAATAAAGCAGGCATAAAATGTACAGGTCCACAAACTGTGCTATTGTCTTTCTGGTGGCTTCTGATAGTTTCAAAGATGCAACTTCTATTGCTAAGTAGGAGGTTGGGCTGGAGGGGGAAGTGCCATGTATCAACACATGTATCTAATAACTTACCTAATTATAATTATTATATTATATTTAAGTAAGTCTCATAGGTGAGATGCAGGCCTGGAATTAAGGTGACCTGAGCTCTGTTCTCAAATCCAATGTACTTCTGTGGTACAGGGCAAGTCAATTAATCTTACTGAGCAAAATCCAGACTGCCTTTTGACACCTAAAAATAAATTAGGGCTACAGCATTGCCTAGAAATGCATCTAGCCATTCAAGTGCAACAGTCAGGTGTCTCTGCTTTATGTGTGCTCTGAAGGTGAAGTGGCTCTGCTGTGCAGCCATGCTAGCATGTGCTAAGCACAAGGCAGCGTGACTCTTGCATTTCTGGGTGCTCGCTGCCCCACGTGCAGCAGCCTGTAGGCTTCCTCCCTCTCCTCCATCCTGAAGTGCGGAAGTGTGGGCTGACATCCCCTGGGGCTGCTGCAGGAGGGGAGGTAGTGTTCGACTCATCCCTGAGGAAGCTTTCCCCGCAAGGTTAGTATGCAAATAGTGGGTGGCAGCAGCTCTGCCTCCACCAAGGTAAGTCCAGTTCAGTTAGTCTCCTACCCACGGAGAATGCTCTGATATGCGAGCAAAGGCATCTCAGCTGCCGGGGAGGGCAGGAGTACAAACAGCCTCTGTGTTCAGCCCATCCTGCTGGCTGGAGAGCTCTCTACTTGCCACGCAGGAATACCAACTTTGTTTTGACCGACAGTGGAGCCCAGATGCCCTCAATCGCCAGCCAGGCCTCTCTATGCTCTCTCAGGCATGCTGGTTCCCAAGCTGAACACCTAAAAAAGGAGGCAGCCTGAATCTTTCCCATGTACTGATGAGTATAAAGGCGCTGTGCTTCCTTTCAGAGATTAATCGTCAAACTGTACTCATGCAGAAGGAAGGCGTGAAACAAAGAAATCAGGATACTTGCTCAAAGCTCATATGTGAACACAAACACATCTATTCCTGGTGATATCAGACAAAAGACACAGTAAGAGAATAGCAGAGTTAGGGATAGAAAGCCAAGTTCCGTGTATCAATAATTATCAATATCCCTCATTACTAGAAAGTACATATTTCTTTTCAAAAACAGTGTAGGAACACTGCAATTGTTTGGTATCTGTACTTAGGTAAGTGAGCTTTTTGAGGCTGCATTCACAGCAACGTACCTGTTTCCCATCAACAATCAAGTTACCTCATTTTTTGAGATGGTAAACATTGGCTATTATTTTTTTCTTGTTCAAATTTAAAAACAAACAGCAAGGTAATAGAAAGATTGCTTTTCTTTCTCACATAAGCCAGGATTAAGTATGCAGCAATATAACGGATCAAAAGGCTTCCATGTCAGCGTTCCAATATTATTGCTTGCAATAAATGAGATACCACTTTCCAACAACAGATGTCAGCTGATGTTTTCTCCAGGCAGAATGAGTTAAAGATGGAACACTGATCTTCACTGGAAATAATATTAACAGTGTAACCTAGAGCAGCATGCCAGAAAATTAAACATCTTAAACATATTTTCTGTTTTGGATGCCATATACCCTTGTCAGCAGAACAGCAACAAAAACCCAAATAAATTAAGTCATCTGTCAATCAGCTGGAACTCATCCCATGATGTCATTGCTGATAGCTGATTGAAACAGTAAGACTTGGGATTTTCCAAAACCAAAACTAGTTTAAAAGAATGAGAATCCTTACTTGGGATGGATGTTTTGAGCACTCCCGGAAATAACTCTCTAAAACAGGATTAGGCTGTGGCTTCACACGTCTTACGTTCTTTATACCTAAGGCTTTTGCTAGAGGTATAGCAACATACCTGAAAAGACATACCGTGAAAAATTTTAAAAACACAACACAGTTACAAGACCTTAGCTATTCTCATGCCAGGATATGAAGAAAATAAATCTGAAGCAATTTAATCTGCCATAGGGTATGACAGTGCACTGTGAGAGAAAGGAATCTCCCTCTAGCTAATCCCAAGAGAGAGCCACAGCATATTAGCAGTTACGCAAAAAAGCAGGCCCAAGGACCCAAGTCTGTGGTTGTGAAATGCTATAAAAACTAAAGGCAGGATGCTGATTTTTGTGTCCTTGTGTTTTTCAGAGGCATACTGGAGTTAAGCAACAGTTCAGGGAGAGTGACACAAGAACAGATGCTCCCTCCATGTGAGCTGAAAGATTGCTACTGGGATACTTTCTCCTAGTGGCAGATAGTCACTTAGCACTTTGTTTCACTGGGCTACCGCTGCTCAGGACACTGGATTCAGCTTGCGGCTTCTAGCTTGTGGCACACAGCGACTCCCCCAGAGACTGAAGGCTTCTCTTTCTCTTCCATTTTCCAATACAAGTTATTGCAGAGCATGCCAAATGCTTCACTCTTCTACTTGGGCAGGCTTTTCTGAAAAAGCCCCCCTTCACTCCTGCCGATATCAACAATCGATTCCTTGTTACTCATAGCAGCGGTCAGCTTTCCTCATTCATGGGCAGATTCACTGCAGGCCAGATGTGTGGGCTAATTATTCACACGAGTGATTTCCAATAGCAGCGCAGTGAGACACAGTTGGGCAAGCATTTACTCAGGAGACACTGTGAATGCTTATAAACATATGATACAAATTACTTTTGATCTCTAACATGAATGATCTTATCTGGTTCTGTTTTAAGTCTGCCCAACTTACGACATTCCAAATTTTCTCATTCTATCCTGAAATAATTATAAAAACCTACTAATCACATTCTTTAGAGCAAAAAAAGAAAGTCAAGCAAAAAACACACAAATAAATACGATTTGCAGTGCTTTCACTTAATATATTTGTAGCTTTCTTCTGTGGAGCCAACCTTTGCCTGTCCCATAAGACTCCAGCTGCAAAAGCAATCCATCTTTCAGTGCCAAAGTGAGGAAAAAAAGAAAAAAAGAGAATCAGCATTACTAGATTTCCATAAAACGTTCACATGAAACTGAGATCCCTTCAGTCTGCCCAATTTTGCTATAGCTAGACACCTGGGATCTATCAGCCTCACACAAATGTTCTGGTAGAGGACCAAATGAAAGGAGAGGTTTGGTTTGCCGGGCAAATACCTCTACCCTTCCACCGAAGGAGAAAAAGCAAAAGGAACCCCAAGTGGTTTTGGATTAATTGTATCTCTAGCGAAAGGAGATAATTAGAATTATCCAAATGCTGTTCTAGAAAAGCTAGATAAAAGTATTTTCCTTCTAGATGGGACCACAGCCACATGTACCTAATAGTGAAAATATTTCCCAATTTTTCACCTGCCATATTATCTGTACTAGATCTTGCTAGCAAACCGCCAACTAATCCTCCTTTATAAAAATATAAGAACACTGATCTAAAGATATCTTATTTTTCAAAAATTTTTAGCATTAATGAGGATTAACATTAGCATAAAATTGCGTTCAAGTTTCTTACCTTTCACTGAAGAATCGGATAATCAGCAGTACAAAAGCATATGGTATTGTGGCATATAATTGATGTGGTTTTGGAAAGACAAGTCCATCACGGTCTACAAAATGTGCCCACGTGACATTGATAGGCATCCAGATATTCTCCCACCAGAACCAGCTGTTGAGTGTCTTTAATATGTGCGCCATGCTAAGCAAATAAGAAGATAATAAAAAATTATTCCCAATGTATTAAGAAGAAAATACATGAAATAAAACATATTGAACCTTGTTGTGCAGAACAGGGTTCCCAGCTGGCAAGACATTTCCTAAAGATAAGGTACAAGCAAATAGCAGGTGAGGCTTGGGTCCCACAAGAACAAGCTGTCCTGGCCTGCGTGGGCTGCACTGGTATTGCAGGTCCAACAGAGGCACTCTACAGAGAGTCTGCAGGCACTGTAGAGATGCTCAGGTGTCCCAGACTAAATCAAAAGCAAACAGACCTTGCCAGTGAAGTGTGCAATTGTGTCAGTTTTCTCATAAAAAAAAAGGGAAAAAAAAATCAGTTATAGGAAGTTGAGAACCCCTTGGTTTAGAGCATGCAGGTGGGATTATAATCCAGCAGAAGATAAAATAGAGCTAAATTTTGAGCTGGTATAAACCAACGCAGAGCTTTTGAAATCTGCAGCAGGGGGTTAATCTACTGTCTCATTTCAATCATTCACACTAGACTGCTTAGTACCTGGTCAAGTCTTTTACAATAATAATTTATAATCTATCACACCAAGAAACAAAAGATAATAAAGAGAACCGATCTTCCCTAGGCTGCCTTCATAAATTAAATATAAGTGGGTGGAAGGGTGGAAAAGAAATGGGAAAGTCTAGGGGGTGACTCAGTTCTCTAATAATGAAGACATATTGCTGCTGAATTACTGCTGCTTAATATGCTAATGGCATATTAATGCAAATATACACCTTGATCCTGATTTTGCAAACACCTGTGCACAGAACCAAGTATAAAAATTACAGTGCATGGCAAGCTTTTTTTGGATTTGCAAGAAATACTATGATTTAAACTGTGACCAAATCCTAGATTAGAACAAAACGCCTAAAATCAGTTCTTGAAGGAAAAAAAAAATTCACTTAAATGAAAAAATTTCATTCTTGTAAGTCTCATTTTCAAGCTTTGCATTCTACATTACATATTCAGAAATTTGTTACCCCTCATTTAGTTGTAAGGACTTTACAGTACAAACATGTTATATAGCCTATTAAAATATTCTAAAATTGAACAAAAATAGAAGTTACTATAATGTTTTCCATAAGGCTGAAATAAGTAATCTTTTTGTAATTTCTAGGACTAATAAATTTAAATAACTTTTTCCATACTAAAATTTCCTGTAAACCAGAAAAAATATGAGGAAATAACTGATCTCACTGAACCATAGCTTCAACGAGGAAACAGCTGAGCTTGGAGAATTTTTAAGTCTCCTCGTAGCGTTAGAAAGCCCATCTGAAGATCTCGCAGTGATACATTTATATAGGACCAAGTGATAAGGT
Organism: Pygoscelis adeliae; assembly: GCF_000699105.1. Lineage (NCBI taxonomy): Eukaryota > Metazoa > Chordata > Aves > Sphenisciformes > Spheniscidae > Pygoscelis > Pygoscelis adeliae. The sequence continues at coordinate 3,963,201 of NW_008824499.1, read as the reverse complement.
CAAATCATGCTGAGGACCGATCATAGCTCAGGCCCTTTCATGTTTCTCCATATTTGAGCAGGGGCCACACAACTTTAGTTTTGCCTGCAGCCACATGTAGCTTCCACCTGTGCTGGATCAGGACACCCAGCTTAGCGCACTCATGCTGGCTTTCCAGATTCGGACATGCCTGGCTCTGAAGCCCACTTTAATCAACAGCTAACGAACAATCCCTGCGATCCACACTGGGCTGTTTCCACCAAGCTGAAGCCTTGCAGCAGGTTTGTCAAACAGTGACTTGTATCAATCAAACAGAGCTGGGTTAACAGACACTGTGAATCAATTTATTGGCCATGCACAGTAGTCAGTATTGAAATATTAATAACCCAGCCATTTAATCTTTTTAAATGCCAAAAGGGGACAGTAAAAACCTACCGAATGAATTGCGTGTGTATAAGGAAATGCAAAAATAAAGGAGGGAGAAATCACGATTGTTCCTGCACCGAGACTTTATATGCCAAGTTTCAGCCTAGAGCAATTTTTTACTGCTGAATTATAAACTCCTGGAAGTAGGGATTTATAATGGGGCTGCTAACAGACCGCTAACTACAGCTAGCAGGCGCCATCATAATGAAGCAGGGCTTTGAAACATGACATTTTAGGTCAGACAGAAAGGCTTGCAAACTGCCCTAGAATGCCAGGGGAGACACTCATTACACAGTTCCGCTTCCTAATATATCTGTATTTTTAAACTAGACTGTGCATTGCAAACTATCACAAACTGTAATAAAAATAGGCCAGTCTATTATAACACAGTGGAAAAAGCACTAACAGTTGGATTATGGCGAGATGGGTTGTGACGGAATATGCACCCAGAACACTTAAACCCTAGAAAAACACAGTAGTGCGTATTTTCGTACTGGATTCTTGGGATTTCACTAATTCATGTTTTCCTTCCACACACTTACCATATGACCACCTTTTCAGGTCTTAAATTAGTTAATACATCGCTATTAAACTAAACTCATAAGCACATGCTTAATCTAAAATTTAAGGGAATTCTGGGATTTGGAGTCTGATCCAGAGTCCAGATTTCAGCAGAAGTCCTTCCTCACAAACACTAAATAGTCATAGAAAGGTCGGTTCTCTGAAGCTTTCTTCCGTAATCCCCTATATTTGTACCAGGACTTGCCTTGCACACAGGAAATTAGACCATCCCTTATGAACGTTGTCCAAGTAATTCTTAGAAAACTGTTGATGAGATTCCACATCTGCCTGCAGCCTATTCTTATGTTTCATTACCCTTAAACTGGACATTGACCCTACATCGAACCTATGTTTTCACTGCAGCAAATCAGTCCATTCCCTGGACAACCTTGGAGATTTCCATCTTCATAATGGCAGCTGTTTAAGTAGTTGGGCTGCTTTCCTGTCTCCCTTCAGCTTCAGTTCTCATCATGACATTCCTGGAGCACCTGGAAGGTGAGGAAGTCCTTCCAAACACACCTGGGCAGCAGCGACCCGAGCATTTTACAGTTTCTCTTTCTGCCCCTTTGCTCTTAAATGGCTGACAGCTGTGGCTGTGTGATTAAGTAGTTTTATCCCTCCTTAAATCATGGAGATCCCAAAACATACAGGAACTCCATAAATACTATTTTGTCACATACATCATATACAAGCAAGGTTCTCGTCTCCTGTACTACAAACAAGCTGTGACCCTTTCAGCTTGCTGAGAAATATCTCATGAAACCCACACGTACTTTGTATGTTTTTCTGTATGAAAAGGAAGCCGATACCTGACAGAAGTCTCCATCTCAGGAAGCACCACTCAAAGCAAACTAACCGGGAATAACTTAGCACTAGCTTTATTTATCATCTCCTTCTCCACAAATACATACTTGCGACTTCCTAGAAACCTTGATTAAATTAGTATTGGAATTCAGTTACACTTTCAAAGATGAACCCATCTATTATCCCATCCCCTCTGCCAAAAAGGTTCTTTCAATGCTCCCACAGCATCACCAATTCAAATAATTCAGCTCTATGGTTTACTCACCACATCTACAGCAACCACTGTCCCAAATGCTAATCCTCACTATCAGCTTTCTCCATGTTATGACTTGACCACTTCATTCTAAATTATTTACTTTGAATCCTTTTGACCCTAAACAATGGCTGTGTAAATCATGAAAGAAGAGGCCAGAGGATGGAGAAAAGGAGACAGATAGAAAGCACACAGGTCATTTGTCTCTAGCAAACTTTGTCTGTTAGAAAAACCATAGCTGCCATTTGCTAATCTCTCCTCCTTCTGATTACCAGCTGCCTGGGACAACTGTGGCAGAATGACTTCTCGGAACCCGTAATCCCACATCTGTGTCAATTCACCAGGCAAAGATCCAATGGCCAGAGAGAGCAAACTCTGCTTTCAGACCACATCAGGTTAAAGGCACATTACCAGTGCCATGGGAGACAAAATTCTCCCATTATTGTTTGCATGCTACTTTTTCTGGAATAAAGGTTTTGCCCCCACAAGGGCTACTGTTCTGGCATATTACATGTAAACCAACCTCAAGCACTTGCATATATTTTAAATGATGTTGTCTGTACTGCTTAGTTTTGGTTTTAACCCGAAGATTTTTGGCAGCTTGTTAAATCCTAACAAGTTAGGAAGGCCAGTAACCCTTTGGCCATACAATCTTACACTGAGAACATCTCTTCCAAGTGCCCATAGCGTGAGTGGGAAAGGGAAGGCATTGACCACAGGTACTTTTGTGGAAGGGACTAATAAATAGGTAGAAGTCTTTCAGCTGTCCCTTCTGCTACCCAGGGGCTATGAGCAATGATGGTGTGGTAGACAGGCATTTCCTCATATAGTGCCCAAAATCTGGGTGGGAAACGGGAGAACCAGTTTCTTATCACTTGGGTGAGTGGAGTGTGTTTTGCAACAGGTTCATTTTATGCTGCTGAGAAATTTTCTCCTCTGAGAAACGCTATGACTGCAGTCCTTGGGACCCAGGTTTGTTTCCCTAGTACATCAGTGGAAAACTAGAGGACACTTACTTTTGTCAGGAGCTGGTTACCAAAGGCATGTGTCGCAGTGTAACCACAAGCTGCGGCAACCAGTTCCAGTGCTGGGATCAGGCTGTGGATACTGGATTTCAAAGGCAGCTGATATTTTTATTTTGCATAAACTGTCGCAAGTTGTTATTCTCGCCTCACACACACTGCTTCCAAAGAATGGGCAGCGGATGCAGTGGGCCAGCTTGTCCTGATCTGGGACCAGCTCTAACAAGAAACTTGAAAGCCTACCCAGCCTGAATCTTCTATCGCTAAGAGTGCTGAAGCTCGGAGGTTTTTTTCCTTACTGCTCATAACAGCACCAAGCAAGCAGTAAGATGTGTCAAATGAGAAATGACAACAGCCAAGTGACCCATGTTCTGCCCAACCTAGGGTTAAAAAACCCTGCTTTTTCCCAGATTCCTATCCATACACCAGCACTGCCAATATTATTTTCATTGGCAAAACTGGAATCATTGCCCTTGCTCTAGTCAGTCTAACAATAAAATAAAGATATTTTAGAAAACTGGAAAGTTCCCCTGCATCTTGGAAATTAAATACTGCAAGTAAAGAAATCTAATCACCTCCTTGCTAAGGAAGGATCTCCTCTGTAGCCTAATCTAGTTTTAAATGGGCTAGTGCAAAACAGGAAAATCAGGAATGATTACTTCAGGAACTGCATCCTTCATAATTAAAGGAAAGCCTACACAGTTGGGAAGTACCAAGGTGAAGTTTCTTTCAAAGCTCTGTTCCTTGGATCCTTGATCTATTCAATTAAAAAAAAAAATCTTGTATTTTTAATGCCGTTAAGCAAAAAAGGTCAAATTTTCATTTGACAAAAGCTACGTGGCTACATTTTGAAAAACAAATTCAGGAGCTGCTTTGAAGTAGAATTTCTAGCTGCTGCAGTCTGGGGAATGAATAAAAAGAAACAGAGCCAAAGCTTTGATTGTGCTCTCTGCACAAAAGCTCTTGCTTGCAAAAACTGCATTTCCAAAACCAGAACTAAGAGAAGGCGATAGCCAGGTTTGAAGGACGTGTTAGGAGGATTTCCTATCCTTATTTACTGAATAAATTAGAAAACCCAGTAGATTACTAACACAAACATGCAAGTGAAAGAAGCCTTAATTTCTCTAAGCATCTTATTAGACTGTCTACTCAGTGTGACTCCAGAGGTGTAACAGGGAAAGAATGAAATCAGCAAAAAGCAAGAATAACATAATTCTCCTATTTCTCTCATCATTTGGTAGAACTCGTAAAGCTGGTGCAGTGACTGTTGGGAAAAATCAAGTCTCCCAGATACCAAAAGAGATAGCTGTTCCAGGCTGTTAATCATCAACATTAAACCAAAGTGGTTTAAAAGAGTAAATAAAGACCATATCACAGGTTTTGGTTTTGCTTAAGACTAAGCAATGTATGCAACAGTTAACACACAAGTTTCAGCAGCAGATCTGTGTTCTGCTGAAAATAGAAAGCACACCGTTTAAAGAATCCCAACTGCGATCACCACCACGAAACAGGTGAAAAAAATGAGACCTACACTTCATTGCTAACAGTTTTGCAACCTTTTTCCTACTGAGGATAGCAGAAGCACTACCTAAGAGATACCTTTAAAAAAAATCCCACTACTACAGAAAAGTGAGTTTTAATAAAATTCAAAAAACCCCACATGTACAAACCCTAACTTGTTAATGGTTTAGTATTTGTGCAAGTGTTGACAGCTGATATTGTGCCATACAGCCTTTCAAATGTACTACAGCTGCTTTATACATCTTCTGGACATACTTGCAACTTGCAAGTTTGAGAAATCACAGGATGTGACACTAGATTAGCTTCTCCACTGATAATTTTTTATGCTAAAAAATTATTAGTCCCTAAGGCAGTAAGAACAACCCTGACCTCCACTGTTTTCTTCCAAACAAAACCATTCATTCAAGCGTCAGTTGTTAGTTGTAGGTATCTGCCAGTTGGAGACATCACTTGTTCCTACTTCTTGGCACTGCTTTTTGCATTTGATTGAGCAGTGTTTCACGCCTAATTGGCATAAAGGGTTTGAACTATGGTTTGCAAAGGAGGGAACTGAATGAAGGATATTGGATTGATGCTACCATCTCTATGCATCTTGTTTGTCCAAATGCAAAAACACAATTCCAGTTAAATTCCACACAACCTGAGCCACAGCGTGAATGACATCTTACCAAGCCTACACGTACAACCAGTGGCAGCACAGAATAAAAGAGCTGTTGGACTTAGAGGTTCTTACGATGAAACACTGAAATACTCCATACACATAAAACAGCTGAATTAAGATTGCTGTGAGACCTTTAACTTCAAATTTACTCCCTAGATTGTATAAGTCTCAACTGTAAACAGTTTTAAGTGCCTAGTTATAGGGCAATTAGTGTATTTTACTTCTTTTACTATTCTATCACATTACCTTGTAACTTGGTTACTTATATCGTAGCAGGCTAAAATAGCACTTTGAATAAATCTCAATTAAGGTGGCAAGTGAGTTTTATATTTTTCCCCTGTTCTCTGGAGGAAAAAAAAGAACCAGACCTGCTTGAAATAATTAATCTTCTGGGCGAAAGTCACCATGCTCTCTCTACTTAAAGGTAAATCATTTTTGAGCAGCTAAAATGGTTTTAGCTGATCACAGGCAGCTGAGGAAAGTGAAATACAGTTCTCGCACTGTAGTTACAGTGCAAAATATGTCTGCTTTTAAGCTTTAAAAATCCATAACATTGATAGAGCTAGATAAAGAGCTATGAAGTAACTCAAATATCTGTAATAATTTTGAGATAAAAAAATAGTTCTTTGAAAAAAAAAAGCCCTATCCAAACTACAGGTTCTTAATAGATGCTTAATTCATAAAAAGTTTACAGGGACAACACCAGTTGCTTCAAGAACTTGTTAGTAACACTTGTCAGGATGTAAGGAAAAATCTTTTTAAGCATAACACTTTTCTTCAAATTATTACTATTGGGGAAAGATGCAAAAAGGATTATTTTTTGTAGCTTACCAAAATTTTATTTGAAATAAAAACCTGAAGTCTAACTTAAAATGCAAAGTTATATAATGGAGATTTTACCAGAGTTGTGAGCCTTCTCGGTCACTTATTTAAGACAAGGGTTAAGGGCAGAGAAGAACACAGGTACACAGTGGCCAGGATAAGCATATTATTAGAAGTACAACAGTACCACAAAACATGTGAAGACAGCAGGATAGTAAGGAACTAGAGAGAGGACCTGAGGGTGCAGAGGCAAAGGTTGTTGACTTCTCCACCCGCACAGTGGATGACTCA
>NW_008824499.1:3944506-3956816 GCF_000699105.1 Pygoscelis adeliae | reverse complement strand
GTGCTCTGCAAAACTGTCCTATTTGCAGCTTCCTGAAACAGGGTCTTCAGCTATCGTGTACACAGAGTGGCTCAAGCTTGTACACTGACTTTGATGATCCCTACACCACTCTGAACCAGCAATTAAACCAAGTCTGTTGTGCTCTGCTGTTCTCTGTTCTCCTCCTGTTGGTTATCCCCTCCTTTGCAGTTTAACCTGCCCAGACATTCTCCACCCACAAAGCCAACTAGAGGAGGAGCCAGAGCATAACTGGTATTTTGTTATTTCAACCACTGTTTGGCATCCTTTTCATGTCCTAACAAATGCAAGAGAGATCCTCAGCTAAATGTGTACCAGCATAGCCTCTCCATCAACAGTGGCACCCAGCTGAAGATCTGACCCAAGTTAGGAAGCTAGCTAAAAATAGGTATACCTTACAAAAAGTAAGAGGAAAAAATGAATGGGGTTCCTCCATCTGAATGTTATAGCGTTTCTATGAAAGAGCCCCTTCTGGCAGCTTGTTTAGATGTGTTCTTTATAGCACTAGCTTCTTCAGATCTTCAACAGGTAAGTCTTATAAAAAAACTCGGTTAAACTGAATTTCTTACATTACTTTTTCTTAGCATTTTACAGAACAAAATTAGAACTAGCTTTTTCAAGCAACTTATATTCAATGTTTTTTAATGCAATCACATTTACATCATTAGCTAACATTATTTTTCCTGTTAATAAATTTTCCTCCTTTCCAGTTCTGAAAGAAGTGCTCTTACAAGCACTTAATAGAATAATGATACAAGAAGTAGAACAGCAAAACTAATACTGTAACCTGTACTACTTTTCTCTAAAATAAAGAGCAGTTCTCAAAGGATGGAATACTTAGTGGCAATATATAAAATCTCATTAACACCTATTCCACTCTTTATCCAAAGACTATTGTAAGAGTTACTCTAATTTTCCCTTATAAAACAGACAACGTTAGAGACCAGCACATGCTAACAATTCAGACCATAATCTGATGTAGGGAGGGGGGGGAAAAAAAAAAAAAAACCACAACCAACCAGAACAGAAAAAAAAGGAAAGAAAAAGAAATTCCTACCTTTTTGATGTTGCAGTCAAAGAGAACATAAGCACATTAGCAGGGAAGAGGCATTACGCTCACTACTTTGACAAAGGTAAACACGCCCTATCTACAGAACTCTTTCAAATTCTTCAGAGACCCACCCAGCAAAGCTGCACTTCAAGATTTCTGACTGAAGGCAATCCTGATGTCATATGTATCTACTTGGTGAAACTCGGGAATAGTAATGCCGAGTGCCTTCCTTTGTACTTGTTTCAACATAGTAGACGAAGAAGTGTTTGAAGTCACATGGTATGTTTTGTTGTACGATGAGAATTCGTCTCAACTTATATTGCTCTATACATGCACGGGAGGATGCTGTGCCTGCCGATTGTGCAGGAAAGGAAACCCCAAATGCATCACTTCACACTGACATTTTTAGATGAAGTATGCATTTTCAAATAAAGTTAGGGAAAGGTTTCTGCTCCTATTGACCAGCCTCAGGAATACTTCCAGCCTCAATCAACTAAATGTTTTACAGACAGTGTTCCAGTTCCTCGGAAGATATAAAGTGGAATTTTTGAAATTCCTAAAGCAGAGGGAAACATACACTGAGTGTATGTTTGGTTAGAGATACCATACAAATATGTAAATTTTACTCAACTCTATGTAATTTTTTTTTTATTTTTTTATGTGTTTTTTTTTAATTCCATGACTAAGGAATAAGGCTGAAAGTCATTCGTCACCAGCTCTCCCCAGTTTCAAATAATAAGTAACAGCATTCAGAAGTGTTGGCATTACTTAGCATTCTGGTGGGCAGGACACTTAATGCTGTTCGAAAGGAAGGAGAGAACCTCGCTGACAACCAGGAGCACAGAACCACTTATTAGCCCTTTCTTCCTGCTTGCAGTCAGCAAACAGCAACTCATTAAATAGGAACAGACATGTCAAGTTGAACCAAAGTTTCATCTCACCCAGCATACTGTCTCTGAAGGAAGCTAACAGCAGATGGCTATGGAAGAGCACAAGAACAGAACAAACACAAAAGAGTAACTGATGATACCCCCAAGCCTTCAGTAGTTTGGGGCTCATAGACACTATCTGTGATTTAGGAAGTCTGTGTAAATAACACTGGAGAGCTTCCCCCTGCCGCCCCCCCCGGCCTTAATTTCCACAACTCCTTTTGAGTATGTTGAAACTTTCATCATAATCTGTAAGACTGCAATAAAAGAAGATGTGACCCAGGCAATATCTGGATCCTGTTCATTTATTTCCCTCCAGAGAAAAGTTTGGGTTTGTTCATATAACTTCCCCCCCGCCCCCCGCTTCTTTTTGAGGTATTCTGTTTTCAGCTATTGCAAGTCTTCAGTCCTTCCATAAAACTGGAAGCAGTATTTAATAAACTGATGCACCAGAGAAATATTAAACATGAAGGATTATTTCAGAAAGATAGTATTATAGCTTTGCTGTTGCTTTAAATTATCTCCATACTTTCCCACATCTGAACCACTAGTATGAACCAAGTAGAACATTTAGGAACACTTTGCCAATTAGGAAAGCCTAGAGCAAGCTAATTCATCTATCACTTGGCTAATACTGTGCCAGTAATGTAATATGTAATTGGATGAAAAACCTCTTTCTTATGCCTCAATCCACGACTTCTTCACTGTTACACTAAATTGCAACACACGTTTGTTTGACTGGAGCAAATGTGGGGCTGCTACAAATAATAAAATGGGAAAAAATGTTTCTCATACTTTTTGAAGCGCATTTGTTAGGTAGCACTCACCACCTATGTAGGACTCAAAGATTAAAGATATTGCATGGTAAATAAAAAGCTAACCATACCCACTTGATCAAAGCTGCCCACTGACCTTTCAATTATTGCTGCGCTTTAATAGTACTTATCCTTCAGGTATCTTAAATTTGAACGCTGCAAAAAAGAAAACCAAACAAAAAAACCACCTTAGTCTGAGAAAAAAAAGATATCTAAGTGTTACTGCTCCTTATTTGCAGCATAACACCTACTCAATCATACAACAATTAAATACAACTAGATAATGGAGGCATGTATTTGACCCAAATAATTTCCAGTGATATGGGAAATAATTATGTAAAAAGTCTTCAGTGAAAAAAATATTAAACAAGGAAAAAAAAAAAAATCACAAAACTCACTTCTTTCCATTTTCCAGTCAGTTAAATACATATATTAAATTACAGTGAATCCATACATTGGATGTGAGCTTTCAACTGAGCTTCTAAGCAGTTACATAAGAAAGATTATAGTATTAGTTAACTTTCTCAGTCGAGAAAACCCTCTTGGCAAATCTTTGAGACTGTATTAAATCTTAAACTTCTAGAATCAGAGCTTGTTGTGTATGATGGCACCTGTGGGGGAAGAAGAAAAAAAAAAAAGACCAAAACATAAGGGTTTCTTCTGTTTTCGTTTATACAAAAAAAAATTTCATCTGGGGAAGCCACAGGTAAATGTACTAAGTATACCGCCTATTAGTACCTAGTCATTTTTGCTAACCGATTATCTCAACGGCAGACAGTTAATCAAATCTCAGTCATATGTATACACAGAGAAAAAGTAGGAATCAATTTGATCTAATAACAATGATTTGGACTCTGAATTCTTTTTTCACCACCAGTGAGACACATCTGCTTGCAATCTGGCATTCCTTCAAGATTAAGGTAAAAAAGCTTGGTATTCCTATATTTTCTGCTCCTCTGAATGAAATCTTCAAAATGCTTAAATCTTTTTAAATTATTGTTTCAGAACTTGGTTCTTGTGAATTTTAGTAAGAAATAGAATACTCAATACTTTGAGAATCTGGGCCTTAATAACAAGAAGGAAGATGACAATTGGATGAAAAGGGAATGTCAGTAGTAATACTGAAAGGATAAAGACAGTGAAGGGAAGTGAAGGAACGCTAACCCACTCTACTGCTGACCCAAGCCACCATCACTTCACTAAAATGCAGAGAACAGGATTATTAATAGGCTTCAGATATGCCTTAGGAAAGAGACAGCAGGAAGAGACATTGACATTACCTAGGGACTGCTTTCTAACCAATTTCTCTCACACACTTAACAATTGAGGGATACAAATACCACAATTATCTCTTTCAAATTCTTACAAACTCTTGGCTGTATTTCATTTAAGTACTGAACATACAGTGTATCAATAAGCCTCCAGGACAGCAATTAAGAATGCTCTCATATCCAGAGGCACAGAGATGTATGTGTGATTTAGTGAAGAATTCATCTGGTTACGGTTTGATCAGCATTCTTCATGCAAAATCCTAGTCTGTTTTGCCTTTAAATTATCCTTGGTGAGAAGATTTTTGTTCTTTCCCGTGATTTAGCATCACTTTGTCCAGACTCAAATTCACCTTTCTAATAACCAGAAACACTAGAGCAATTCAGCTATAACTGCATATCTATATAAGGTACTTCCACTAAGTATGTTCTAATACGTTTGAAAAGGTAAATTTTGCAAGAAGAGTAACTTCAGTTGCTCACATTTATAATAAGCAGTGTGTTAAGACTTGCATGCTACTCACAAAATCTTAGCAAGAACAACTCTATCTAAGGATTGACTTCTCTAGTTCACCCTTTCCACTCTAAATACAGCACTGCTAATTCACTCAAATAATACTCCCGTGTGCTATTACTATCTTAGGATGCAGGAGACTAATATACAAAATCTTCTGGCTGCAACACTAGAGATTTAACAATTAGTCCAACCAATTCAGAGAGTTTTTTAATTCATTTCCAACAGTCCAGATAACACAGGATTAAAAAAAGATGCCTTGATCCTTGGAGACGGAAGCACTGGTTTAACAACCGTATGAAAATAAACCTCAACAATTTGTAACACTTGCACATAAGACAACACTGCAAATGTTGTTTGATTACATTACTAGAAGACTCCTAGAGAAGAATCTTTATCCATCCACAGAGAACACAAGTGCAAAATATAAGCATTTGCTTGGTGAAACTGAAAGACAATCCCTTTGATGCTTCACAGCCAGCAATTCCCCCCTCTGCATCAGCTCATAATTGAAAATTACAGAAAACACTGGCATCATACTAGTCAATATTTTCAGCTTAGGTGAAGAAACACTCCTTTAGAGGGACCAATATTCTGTTGAAGATGACCAAGTACTAGATTCTCCCTTGAGGAGATAAATAATTAAAAAAACTTGGTTGAGTTTTACATTTGCTGCATAATGGATCTTTGCCCAATTCTCACAGCAGCTGCAGTGGTGTCAGCAGGGAGAGTTTTAATACATGATTTTCTTGAAGAATATAAATACTATCAAGGAAGCCAAGTACTGTCTGTTGGTAAGCTTCCAGAAAGCATTAATTTCTCTTTCGGTTAAATCCCTACATGAAATAGTTATAAATAGCTGTAGTAACAAAGTTACTCTAAGAGCTGACAAACTCCAAAAGATTTTATTTAAAGATAAAGCTAGCAAGCAAAGGATGAACATTGTGAATGTAGAAATAAGCACACAGGATTTTATCATTTGACAACAAATCTTTTTTTACTTAATCAGTACATGCCGTTTCACGAAATAGGCTTCAAAATCTTATCCATTGTTTTCTATGTAGCTATTACTTCCTTCAAAGTAGCTATGGACATCTGGAAGCTCTTTGAAGCTCCACAGAAAGTCTTTCAGGTTTCAACTCTAGTACCAGGATAAGATGAGGCAGATTCTTGGACAACTACGATTAGCAGCTAAAACTCCTGACATAGTTTCAGGATATGTACATACAAACCTTCCCTACAACCTTTTAAGGAAGCCAACATTCAGCAGCTGCAATTACTTTTGAGGTTGCGTGTGCTACTTTTTCAAACATTTCACCATTTTTTTAAAATCTTCCCCCTGAAAGGACACTGCTGACTGACAAAACTCGTGTTTCACAGCACAGGTAAGTAGGAACCAGAAATAACTGAGGATGTTTTACTTCTCCCTGCAAGCTTTTTACCACAAAAGATATTGTATTCCTTCCTTCCTTGCTGTATGTAAACCAGCAGCAAGTCAGGTTGTCTATTAAAGAGTGTCTCTGACAGTTATCAGCAATAAACTCATTTGCACAACATTTAAAAAGACAATGACTTGGAAAAGCTTAAATCCCTAAGATGTTTCTCAACCAAGTCCAGGTCCATGCCTGCTGTTGAGCTAGTGACAGTAAAAGACTGCCTATCATCCATTCTGACACATACACTTGGCTTCTAACAAGATTTCAGAGTGAACCAGGTAGCCTAAAAGCGTTGTACAAAATACAAGAATTTACAAATTCATTTGGACAACTCTTTAAGGGAAAATACATAGAAGTAAAATTGTAATGACCACAGTATTTTCACTCCTACTGACACTGAAAGACTGTGATAAATATTTGATACTGACTTCAGACACCATCGCAGATTGACTTTGGAAGAAATACAAACAATGCTTAGCCTGCAGTGATAAACCAGGGAACAACCAAGGCTCCTTATTCCCAGCTTTACAAGAGTATTGTAAGTCTAGAAATTCTCAAGGCTGGTTTTTATTCTTGTATTACAGGATTAAAACTTGTAATACAAGTCTTAAAACTAGAATGGAAAGCAGTCATAAAAATATTGGAGGAAATCCAGTTTGAAGAACCACAATCATGGAACCACCTGGATTCAGCTGTAATTGCAGTCAAGCTCTACAAATACTCAAGTCCAAAAATATTCTTTTTAAAAAGCACATCCTGTAAGCATCTTCTAGTGCTAACTGCTTACCTCATTAAAGCATAATTTATTCTACGGATGTTGAAGGTAAACTCCTCAAAACAACTGCACAGACATAAATGGAGACTGTGGATATTTCAGGATAAGTCCTCAGATAGAAAACTGTCTCCAGACAGGTCAACTGATTTGTTCTGTCTTGCTTTGAAATACAAGAAAAGTTGTTAGATATCAATATCCAAAGGTAAGGCACATCAACCTCCTAGTAATAACTGACCTACTTCCCAAGTTCTAATTTAACATTGGTAATAGGTTCTGCAGCTGAGTTAACTTGCTCTAGCGAATGAAGTAACAGCTCTGCCTAAAAATTTTAGATAGTAAAACTCAAGGGAAAAAAACACCACAACAAAAACAAACAAACACCAACCACCTCACCTTAAATACTCACTAGTGGATTAAAATACAAATTCTTTTGCAAGGTGTTTTCTTTGTGCTTAGACTTTTTGAATATAGCCATAGAACTACTACCTTCACTGCTCACCCTCATTTTGTGTGCAATAAAGAAAAAGTTGACTCACATCAGTTTTACTCCATCTCAGGTCCTACAGTTCATAAATGGTGAAATATCAACACATTAAGGTATCTAGTTGCCAGATACAAACCACATTTACTCATTTTTACCACTAAAACATTCTGAGAATTAAAACAATGGCTTTCTGAGAAGTGAAACATGTGGGAATGATCACTACTAATAACCAACTGGGCACACAATCAACTTCATGCCTGTAAGAATTAAACACAGTTGGATTGCAATTGCATTTGCTGTATTTAAAAAAAAAATAATCAAAAGTTATGGCTCCTATACTTCTTGCTAAATTCTACACACTGTTCTGAGATGTCTAACTCTCACTTCAAAAAAGTTTTTATAGTTGTAGTAATCACTGACAAACAAGAAAACTAGCACTTAACAAAACCGAAATTATCTCCCCATTCTACCTTTCCCACCCTGCTTATCTTATCAGTGTCTTGAGAAATACTGTTGTAATTTAGATACTTCCAACTGGCAAAGTATAGACCAAGAAATGCTGAACAATACTATGTTCAGTGAAAACAATGAAGCTACTTAGTTAAAATAAATTAGTCAGCAACGGCTAGATTAGAAAAGAAGTGAGGATAGTGGAAAGGATTTTACTGAAACGTAAGTACCTTCCTATGCTTAAAATTGTGATCTTGAGAAACTCTTGCTCAACTGCCTTGCCAAAGGCACTTGCCTTGTTTGAACTGAAAAGTTCCAAATTTGTCTAGAGTTGCGTCTTTCAACACGCCCAGAAGCATTTTAGTCCTGACAGAAACAAGGACTCAGCATCTAGAGCATAACCAAGTTCAAACAATAAAGAGAAACCAGGCATTCTTCTGCCCTAGACAACTCAGAGGTTAGTTTTTTAACTAAAGTAACTATAAGCATCAATTGACAAGTTTCCATTCACTGACATTCTCACCCACTCCTATGCCCAAAAGTTCTCAGGAAGAAACCAAAGCACAACGAACGCACAGAATATTCAGATCTCCCCTATGTAACTGCCAAGCGATTACAGTTGTCATCCTAAAAGAATAAGGCTGAGGTTCAAACCTTCCTGTCTGAGAATTCATACCATTCAAGAGTCTCTGGAGAGCGCTGTAATTTCCAGCTAAATTATCCCATAAGCTTCACCTAGTTTTCTTCCCCTCCCAATAGTGTTGATTCACCAGTTCAGAGCTCAAGACTAATCTCGAAGATGGCCACAGAGATTTGGGGGTCACAGTCACCTGCTCCAGAGACTGTTTCTCTTAACTCAATATCTATTTTAATTTTACACTAAATAGCTCTTTAAAAGGAAGACAGAACTTACCTGGTTCTCAATCAGAATAGAGCACTTACCTTCAAGAGATGATCCTAAAAGGAAAACTGCTTCTTACAGTTCTGATAAGGTCTGAGATTTTTACAGTAGTGCCTGTCGTCAGTACTTTCCCATTGCCTAATCCCCGTAAGATCATACAAGCTGCATGTCAAGTGTACCAACATTAGGTGGCTTCCTGCTAACTGCACACACTGGTTTGGATCCTGTTCTGAAATAACTCTCCCAGGCAAAGTCTTACTTTTCAGGTTATTCAAATTAGATCTAGTAAAAGATGTAAGTATAAGAATTTAAATTCAATATCCATCTCACTGCACTGCAGACACTTAATTTTAGCTATCTGTTTCTGATTTAACAACTTTATTAAGTATATATTCTATACTTATATAAAATAAGTAATGGATGCAAGGAATTCTGTTGGAATTTCACTTCTGCATTACCTAAACTTGATTTTAGATGTAATGCTCCACTAAAATGTTCTATAAATAGGCAATATGTAAATGAGTCCCACATCTACCTTTCCTCTTAATTAAAGGAATGTATCATAAAATATTAAGAAAAACTAAATTCAATTTTCAGTGAAATGGTAACACTGCTAGTTAAATCAGGTAAACAATAAAAGCTAAAAAAAGTACAACCTAGACATCAGTTAAGCACTTCAGCCAAGAAAAGTGTGGCACGGATTATTGAAATTGTGGTAGCACATATGAATTCCCGCTTACAGCAAAGCGCCGATGCAGAACACACTGTATAAACACCAAAACTGTCCCCAACTAAAATATTTTATTTAGCTCAACCTCTAAGCAGTCAAGTGCTGCATTAACACTGCACTGTAGTCCATAAAGCACTACCAATCTGGCAATGACTTCATATATGGAATGACATTAAGTATAATTGACAATACTTTAAGTATCATATTGTTGATATGCCTTCACATTAGTCATTTATTATCAAATTTTGAATACCTAACAATTAATCCTTATAGACCGTACACTGACATACACACCATGAATAAGCCTAGGACCCTAAGGTAATGGATCATATCACTGAACGCAATTGCAGATTTTTAGGGTGTCAACCAAAAACACGTTTATCCTGTTTCAGGTTAAATACACTGACAGGTGCAAGAGACATGAGATTTAGAAGTCATTAATCTCATGGAAACATTCCCTAGTGTACTAGTTTAAAAAAAAAATCACTAGAAAGTTTCTTTGGATTATTGTGGATTCACGTTCTTACTGATCTTCTCAATGTGGTTCAGTAGTTTCAACAATGCAGATGGATTGTATGGGAAGAGATTTCTTCTCTGCAACCTAGAAATAGCTTTTTGCAGTTCTTCCAAACATTTTGTTGATTTGTAAAGCATTATTCTTGGGGGAATGATGTTATCCAAAGACATCATACAAGTCAAACAGCATGAGGTATTAGATCCCTTTTGTTTCAGGGGCAACACTTCAGACCTGAGTGTATTCTGTTTATCACCTGTGTAGCTGCAACCAGTTTCCCTTACCCTGGTCTCACCCTCATTATTTAAAGGCACCTGCTTTGTGTTTACCAAGCACTCTTTTCCATCTGATTCTAATTCAGAGTCTTCTGAGCTGTCATAATTAACAAGGCCTTGAAGAGAATCCAGCAGAGATGTACTATCAGTGCATATCAATGCGTTAGACTGGTTAGACTCAGCAACTTCATTATCACCTTGCTCTGTTGTAAACACTAAGTAATTGTGAAAAGAAGCCAAAGATATCAGAGTCTGTGGTTCTGGTTCACAAGCAGCATTTTGCAAACTCTCATCAGTCATACAGCTTTGTTTTTCTTGATGGGGTGGCTTGACAGAAGAAATCGATTGAAAAGTGCCATGTTTGGCATCAAAACGGTTACAGACATCTACAAACTGATGCCAGTCTTTTCTAAGAAGCTTTAAGTACCTTACCAAGTACTCCAGAAAGCAAGTTTCTGATGAAATCAAAAAATCTAGGAGTACTGTGGAATCAAATGTGATTTTTTCCAGAAAAAATAAAAAGATACAGTGAGGATTACATCCACTTGCATGCGTAAGGAAGTTCCAGGTTTCCTCCTCTTTTTGGCTTAAGTTATCAGCAGTATCATGCCGCAACCTGAAAAGTAAGTCATGAAATAGATTAAATTCAATGGAAGTTTACAGTTTTTAAAAAAACAGGTATGTCCAGAAAATGGTATTCTTGCTCTTTTTTGATTTTGTCAAGAAGTAAAAACCAAAAAAGAAGCTCTTATATTGGAAAGAATTAAGGCAGGTGGGGCTAGGAGATCAGACAGTTTAGGAAGCCAAAGCACTTAAAGCAGGCCTCTTAAACAGCACTCCTCCTTAGGAAACGTTCTGGAATAAACAAAGTTACTTACAATACATGAATTGTTATTTTAATGTTTTTGTAAACCCAAACACAGATTAACTTTCAGGATGCTAAGCACATTGGAGACGAGTGGCTTACTTTTATTTAGGTGTCTAAGAAGGATTGTGTGTATCCAAGATACTACTTACAATATCTTCACATTTGAAGCTTGAGGGACCTTTTATAAATTAGGGTAAAATCTTGTACGGCAATTTAAACAACAATGAAGCAGTGAATGTCCAGGACAAATTCATGAAGAACACATATCAGTTGTTAGCAATAATAGTTTTTATCAACTAGCTAGAATTAACATGGGTCCAGTCCTTAGAGGGCTACTTTTCCAGAAGTCCCTGGATTCTTGAAGTTTCATTATAATGTCCCATTCTTGTCAAACTCTCAGTGTTGAAAGAAAACAGTCTTGCCTTTTATCTGTGTCTAACCACTGGTTTAGATTGTGAAGTCAATTATTCTGAATTACAGGATATAATAAAGTATTTAATAGGAAACTGTTGCACAACTCCCTCATTTCAATCCAAAAAACACTTAATCAAAACATCAGCAAAGTTAACTGCTCTTACACCACACATTATTACATTGTCCTGAGGTTTGTTGGGTTTTTTTAATTATTAAAAATATTTTTTTCTTTATACAAAAGTAATCAATGGAAATATTATGTATATCACAATAACCTCACTAAATTACAATTCTTCATAGTTCTGTCGAGTAAAATGTACACTAACCTATCAAATTTTAAATAAACGAGTAATAAAGCTTTAGCAGCTTCCCACATATCATCATCTTGCTCTATGAAAACCAAGGAGAGCCATTCACAGTGATGTACAACTGGGTGAAACTGTGGGGAGGACTCCAGATGACTCCTCCAGAATATCAACAGCTGGGACATGGAACTCTGAAAATCTCCTGAAAAGAAGTAACCATGAATTTTGCTATATGTTTTTTGTTACTAAACAAGATTTTTTTTATTTTTTAAATTAACAGTGCATAACAATTCATGAATGCGTTTATCATTCCTTAGCTCAACTGATTTAACACAGCATCAAATTTTATAATTAGCTCTTGCTTCTTAGTACCAGACAAATCAAGAAATATTTTGCAGAAAACCATAAGCAGTTATTTAAACTTAAATTCAACGTGAAAGGCTACTCTATTAAACTCTAAATATAACAATGTTTAGATGCCAATGTTAACAACTACAAGTAACCTGCAGAAAATTCATTTACTCATTAGGTACAGGACTCACCCCCGCCCCCAGCCCCCGCAA
>NW_008824499.1:3935873-3944492 GCF_000699105.1 Pygoscelis adeliae | reverse complement strand
AAGGACACAATTCATTCATCTAACAGCATTCTTCATTTCCTTGGAGTTCCAGGAAGAATAATCAGAGGTGACCTAGAAAGTTTTGGGTACAACAGGGTGAATCCTCTCACATCTAAGCTTGCAGACTAATGAACAAGATTACACCTCCAAAAATTTGCATATATCAGGAAACCTACAAAAATGTGACTACACCTACACAGCAGGGATTAATACTTTCCTTTAGCTCCCCAATTAGGTAGCTTCATTGGTACATCACAAACTAAAGAAAGGTGAATTACAATCAAGCCAATGCCACAGATGTAACAATCCAATCTGAGCACTTTGCCGAGATGTCATCTCAGGTAGTTCTTCCCGTATGAAATAAGAATACAACTGTAATGTTTTGATAGGATTGAAGCTAAACAGCCCCCCCCCAGCATGATTCACTGTAGAAATTAACTGCAATGATCTACAGTTGATGGGAATAAATTCTCATTTCTACAATAAAACAAAGTATGAAGCTTGTAGTATAGCCATATTCTTTATGAAATAAATTCTTCATGAATGATGCATGTTTCCAAGTACATACAGGCTTGGGATAAAGGTACCTTCATGAGATGGTCTAAAATCCTTGCTGGAAGGATTAACGTAAGCAGCGTTTTTCCTGCAAGTCTTCATTTTTCCCCTCCCTCTAAATACCACATTCCTGGATGCGAAAAGCACCTCAAAATTTATGCCATTTTAGTGCAGTAGCTTACTCATAAAAGTAACTTTGTATTCATATGACAGACAGACTCTTTGCCTTAAGTCAAAAAACTTACCTCTTCAATACTAATGACATACTATAAAAAGATTCTTTACGTCTGAACATAGGTACCCGTTTTTCATGTAGCACAGCATACTTTCAATGTTTAGAGAACAGAAAGAAATATAGTGACATGTATCTTTACCCCAAAAGTACTCCTTAAGTAAGAACCCTAATGCTGCTGGAAGTACACTATGGCTTGAAGAGCACAGTTGCATCATTTATATAAACAGTGATTACTGTTTTTGAAAGATTTCCTGCAACATGGGAATCAATTTTACTTACCACATCATTATGTGGTTTTCCTTAATATTTAAGATTTGCTTTTCCTCTTAACAAATAATAGGAACAGCAAATTACCTTTGTTATTGATAGTTACTACTCAGACTGAAACTCTTCTCTATAAATCAAAGCTATCTGGAAATTACTCTCAAAATTGAAATGCATTAAAGTTAAGCCACTGTAATTCATGTTAATAAAAAAAGATAAGATCAACCAGCTTCCCGGAAAGGAAGTTAGCATATTAAAGCATTTTGGTGCTTGTTTTAATTTAATGTCACTAAAATAGAAGCACCATTCCTTTCAACTTGAAATTCCTCTTGACAGTTGGGGTATTTGAATCTCATTAAAGAACTCATTTTTGTGTCATGAATCTGGAAGAGAAAGGAGAATTTTTTCTTTGAGAAAGAATTTTCATGGAGACATCTAAAATAGATTTAACCTACATTTTTTCTATTCACTTGTTCTTAGACAATCTCAGTCTCTATACATTTTCCAGAAGGTGAACCATAAGTAAAATATTCCCTACAAATACTTAAAAAACCCTAAGAACGCAACTGGCATCACAAATGTAACATCTTCCAAAACCTGGAAAAAGTGTCAGAAGCTGTCTTGCAGAAGTCCGTGCCTCTT
The DNA here is from genome assembly GCF_000699105.1 of Pygoscelis adeliae. NCBI lineage: Eukaryota > Metazoa > Chordata > Aves > Sphenisciformes > Spheniscidae > Pygoscelis > Pygoscelis adeliae. The sequence goes on along the minus strand of NW_008824499.1, from coordinate 3,942,796 downwards.
CTGGATGAATTAAAAATTGATTTTATGCTTGCTACGTAATGTAGAAATATAAAAAGTAAAATAACATTTATATCTAGAACTTGTATTAAAATGCCTCAATAGATTTAAGATGCTGTAAAATTTCATCCTTGTTTAAAAAGAAAAATAAGTTATTTTTTACTTTTTGCCACATCATCAATTGGCTGACAATAAGGAAGACCCATTCTCGCTTGTATTTGACTAGAAACACTGCTTCAGAACGGCCTTTCCATTTTTGCCACGAAGCCTGTAATCCGGGACAGCAAGCTGCTTTGATCATAGAATTTGCACATCCACGTTCAGGTGGCTTAGCATCAGAAGATGTGCATCATGTGCCTCTCAGAGGTGAAGAGGCAAGTGGAAAGATGGGATTCCAGGAGCATTTCTCAGGCAAAAAGCCTCACCCCCCTACTTCAATATAGCATAGAAGACTACTAACTGGCTACACCAGTGTGACACAGCAATGTGTCCTCTTCCGTCAGGAACGCAAGTCACATAGCATTCCCTTGCCATCCCACTGCCTGCCTTGTGGCATAGCCTTAGCACAAGACCAGATCTGCTCTTCTACTAATCTAATTCGTCTATTCAGTAGAACAAACATACTCAAGTAAGCAGGTATGAAAAGTATGCCTAACACCTACTAATTCAAAAAACTAGACCTATAAGTCAGGGTGAAGAACACAACCACTATACTCTGCCAACTCCCATAATTTTTCTGTCTTTTACTGTATAGCTTCATTATTTTTACCTTTTCTACCACTGCTGTTTTTTGCCCTATTACATTATTTGTCCTATTATTTGCCCTATTACATTACATTTGCATAGTAATGCCTAGTACCTTCAACCAAGATAATGGCACTTGCAGGTCTACCTCCACATTAGAAAACAGAAAGAGTTACCTGCCGTTCCTTGTAGTTCTCCACCCCAAATAGAGTAGATGCTTGTGCTATGGGCTCTCTTCTTTTCCAGCTAGGGAAGAGCTTGGTGTTCCCAAGCTGGCTCAACTATTTCAAATATTAACATGTGTTCTTAACAGGAAAAGTTTTCAGTCCCAAATACAACTTTTTCAAGCCCCCCATACTGCAGGGCTAAGGATAGGATAAAATGCAAGGAGACAACTAATCAGGCAGGATGCAGTGATAGCAGGTTTCCTGGGTGGGTCTTCTCTTTCCTCCCTCCCGCCACCACTAATTCAGCTGAATTCTATTTACAGTCTTAATGAGCTGCAACTACAAAATCTGAGAGCTTTAAAACTCTTGCTGCTTAATGAACAAAACTAAAAGAGACTATTACCTTTGATTTCAGCTTCCGTAGCAGAGTTCTGAAACTTGAATTCCAGTGCTTTAAGCACAACCAGACTTAAGGCTCTGAGGACAGTTTGGTCAGAACCACCTCGAGCATCATCTCCAGGAGAAGCTTCACTGCCTCCAAAGTAGCTGGCCTTTTCACTGAGTGGGATCTGATTAAGCCAAGTCAAATTCACAACCTGCAGAACAGCATTACTCAGTGCAAGCATATCCTCATATAAAGATGGGTTTTGTAAGAACAGTGATCCACTCTTAGCATCTTCTCTAGACTTGTAAAGGACACATTTTTTAAGGAGCATAATGAACAACTTCTTGATTAAATAGTGAATTGGTGAGCTAATGAGGTTCAGGACATAAGAAACTTGCAAAAACAATACTCTCTGGCATCTGAGCGGTAGTTCTAATTCAGTTCTGGAAGCCAGAAGTGCTTCAAGCAGATCTATAAAACTGATCAAATTGTTTACAGCTTCAGAATAAGTTGAAGTATAGTGGTGACTGTCAAAATGATGGAACAGAATGGAATTATAAAATCCTTCAAGCACAGCATCAAGAGGAGCCAACAGCTTCTTCAAAATACCTACAGCAACAAGAAGAACGTTATGGAGTTGGAGTGTAACACAGTCAGCTAAATCATCAAATAAGCAGAAAACAGGTGATGGTGACTATTCTCGGTTTTTAAACATCTTTAAACCACTACATTGTTAACAGTACTTTGTCACCCTCTTTCTAACAAAGAAAATAGGTCTTCTTTAGACAAGCTGCTCTAGATGAGATTACAAGTAACATTCCTCCCCCTAGCGGGCACTCGTGTTTCGATAACATCATAAAATTGCTACAGTACCTGCTTTGGGTAAAACTTCATCTTTCAGTATGTCCTTGATAATAGTTGTAAGAGTCCACAGACATTCTGCTACCTGGGTACTCACAGGGAATCCTGAAAGAGTCTTCAGACTAAAGGTGAGCCAGGTGACATTTAATGAGTTCTAAGAAAATTAGTTCAAAAAACAATCGTATGCTTTACAATTGCTACACAAATTAAATTAAATCATAATACAATAATTTAAAATTGTACATTAAAAAGATTCAAATGTAGGTGTAGACAAAACACAGGTAGAAACAACGTATCTGTCCAGTGCCTTTTAAGTATGTAGGCCTCTACTTACAAACATGAAGTCACATACGCGTGCAACGGAAATTATCCATGTTTTCCAGACAGGGAAAACCAAACCTCCTAATGTCATGTGACCTACCCAAAATCAGGTAATACTGTAGACAGACCATATCTGAATTCATAATTCCCAGACAACTTTGCAAGAAATATTACAAACGTATTTCTGAGAGAAATCTATGTTCAGAGATGCTACTATGGAGGCTACAATATATATTCACCAAATATACAGCAAGTAAAAAAACCCTCAAGTAATTGGAATATTCAAACAAGAAAATACAGAAAAACATTTGATTAACTTTCAGTAAGTTATTACCTATTTTTATATATCTGCATCACCTAACAGATATCAAGTAACTGTAAAAATATTGATAGTCTATTGGTTTTTTTTAAATACCTGTATTGCAACCTTAAAGAGAATATTTCTTGTCATCTAGACACATTTTACCTTAAAATAGTTTCATAAAATTCCAGATGTTTATATATAAAGATATTCCACCTCACATTACAAACTTCTGTTACACATCTGAGCTCCTTTCTTTCTATACCCTGCCCCTCCTAACACACTTGAAGTACTCTCTTGGAATATTTATTACATCTCTTTCCTATCCATCGCTTAGAACCCAAAGCCCCTTAAGACACACTTCATGGGAGAACTATCACATAGTATTATCTTGTATAACCTTCACATTGCTCCTGATACTGGAGCTAAACACACTTCAACAAAACTGTGTGGCATTTTGAGGGGACTAACAGAGTCTGGATGCTGAACATCAGCTGACTGCAGATGTGCCTTTCAGAAAGCTAGAGCAGAGTAGACATGCAAGCAACAGATGGAGGAAAGGAGCAGTTCTGATGTTGCTCTGCGGGTCTGCTTACGAAAGGAGCCTCTTTAGAAGTACTTTTAGATTTTACAGTAGTCATACAGTCACTGCTTTTGTACCATATAAACTTGGCTCTAGAGTCAAATGGAACAACTTGAAGGCACATATTCACTAAGTCATTTTTTTAAGCTGTGAAAAGTTATGCCATACTCACGTCTTCCTTCAGCTGGAAATACACAAGAGATGCTAAACTTTTTGAAGCCATGTGAGATAACAGCTGATCATAACTACCGAGCAGACAAATCTGCAGACAAGTAGAAAGAAAAAGTATCTAAGGTATGTTCCTTCTTTTTCTGTTTTTTCCTCTTTTCACAAAAATCTTTCAAAAGTTTATAAAAGCTTACCAATTTCGAGTCAATTTTTGCCTCCTTCAGAAGACGGACAAAGACTTCACAGTACTTCTGTCTCATATTGAATTCAATTTCCTGGGACTCTGCTTTAGCAACCATCACCTTGATCAAGGTTAACTGAAGCAGCATCACTTCCCGTGGACAGAATGAGGAGTTCATGTTTGCAAAGCTATTTGATGTATCACCTGTTGTAGGGACAACCGCATCTGATGTACCAGTGTCCTGATGGCTCCTAATACCACCATTAGTAGATGGCAGATGCATCCAATTACATGCTTCATCTCTTTCTGGTGACTGCTCAACACACAGATTAAGTAAAGAGGTATAATAATGGCTTTCCTTTGCTAGTGGGATGCCTACCAGTACGTCCTTATACATCTGCTGCAGAAGAGAGATCTTCATTATGCGAACACTCAATATTCCAGAAAATGCCGTATGTCTTCACTGATTATTCATGGTCACTGCAAATCAGCTTCGAAGTTATTTTTATCCGGTAAGAGAAATAGAAGCACTATTAGGCATTTCTCTTCTAAGTTACCTAGAAATAAATATTTTGCTATTACTGAACTTAACAGATAACTAGAAAGATACAAAAGAACAACACACATTTTTAGAGTTAATGCTGCCATTATTCAACTTATTTTGAAAATACAAATTGACTGTTTAAAAACAGCAAGTGATAGTTGCACAAAACTGTCCCAGTAAAACATTAAAATGATATAAGAATTACCATGCCATGAAGAAGTTTACAGTTCCAATATTATACTACTAAGACCAACATTAATTCGCTAGAACTAACAAAACCAAAGATGACTATTACGAGAGACTACATCTGAAAGTTATGAGAACTTGGATCAAATCTTTCTCTACATTGCTAAAACTACTAAAACCTCATTTCTTTTGTGACAGATTCCTACAAAAACAGGCACAAAGTTTCAACTGCAAATTTTCATCTGAACTGGCAATGTTAATTGCTCCACTAAGGCTGGATATGGCAACACCTCTCAAAAATAACCAGAAACCAAAGGACAAGTCTTGTCTTCCTCTGCACGTAGGCTCAAGGTGACTAGCATGAATATACAGGAGGGTAGAACTCGGCTCTTAATTTAGTAAGGAGGACCAAAGAATTCCTTTACGTCTACATCTGCAGAACTCTTATTCTGAGCACCTACATCTTGAAACCCAAAACAGGTTTTCAGATAATGCAAAGGACCAACAATGCCACAGGGCTGGTCTCAAGGGCCCAGTGACTGAGAAGTTTAAAATTAAAAAAGACTTAAAAACCGAAGTGTAAAACTTATTAAGAGCCAATAAAAATACTTAACCATATTCAGGAAAGTTATATAAAAAAAAAATCTTTATCACCATGCCAGTGGAAAATATCTTTCAATCACAACACTAGAACATTCACTATGACTTAAAAAGAACAGCTATTAAGAATTCAAATCTCTCTTTAAAGTGTGAGCACCTAAGCACCCACAATTTTCTAACCATTATGTAAATGGCTAGTCAGGTATCATATCTCCCAGAAAACAAAAAGGATATACTTAAGAACATCAGGGTTTCTTTTTCACCTATATTAAGAGTGATGCTAGTCTGTAATATTTATCTTTTTAGGACAGTTTTAACACGTTCTCTAACCAGAACTCTTCTAATAGAAAAACCAAACAAACTCATTACCTTTATCTACTGTGAAGTTAGGAGTGGGACTTAGGTTGTTTATAGGAATTTTCTTTTTGCATGCTTTTTGGATCCCCATCTTTAAGTCTGGCATAATCAACCAGGTAGACTTCCAGGTAGACTCCTGAAGCCATCTGTCTGTAGTTGGCTTTTGTTTAACGTTACATTTCCCCTTTCTTACCAATGGAAGAAAACAGCTCAGTCTTCCAACTGGTAAGAAATTCTAAAGAACTTCCCAGCTATGTATCAATTACACACGCATTTATCATCACACCAAATATTTTAAATGATTATTGCTTTTTAGCAGAATATTAGAAAACAATGAAACTATAAAATTCAGTATATGAGGCATTTTTGTTTTAGTTTATAATCTTCACAAGTTTTAAAAACACTATCAAACATTGAGAATTACACCTTCACTTTTACAATTTGATTTTTTAACTGCAACTGAAGTATGTATTGACAAAATGGCTTCCCAAAGGTACAAAGGATTAGGGGCAGACCAAGACATGCTACCCAGACTCCTCACTTCTTCCACCATCAGGCAGTATTTCCTTCAGAAGAGAATCTAAAATTAGAGGACAAAAGTTGCCTGCAGGGAGTGATCTACAATTCATTCTGGTGTGGTATTTTTAAAGACACGTTCAGCAGTGACTGACCTGAGAACTCCAAAACGTTATAGTATGTTCCTCACCTAACCCTCACCTGATAGAGCTAAGAACCCTTCCCCCATCCTTTCCTATACTCCACATTTTAGATGTTAAGAATAAATCTGATACTTCAGACAACAAATTCCTTCTTCATTTGCAGAATCTATTTGGAATTCTACTTGAGGTGGAAATTTATGACCTGAAACCTTGTAAAATTTCTTCAGAAATCACTCTGAATATTTTATATAGCTATTGCTATATCTTTGAGTTTTATTTCTTCCTAAATGAATACCTAATAAAGTAAAATTATCTCAACACATTTACTTCTGTGTTCACGATCAACTTGAATTATCATCCTACATAGTAAATGAATAGATCTCTCATGCACAAATCCATACGCTACAGCAATGTTGTTAAGGCAGAAGAGATTTAGAACTCCTCTAGGACATGCACTATGAGATTTTACCTTCACCACATGATATTGGTTGTGCTTTCCCTGATCCTACCATAATACATTTCTATTATACCATTAATTTGCAGAACACTTTACAAAAACATCTATAAGGTATGTCTCACTCACACATGACAACAGTTCATGAATAGAAGTCATTAAAGGAAGTGAAATGTGAGGGGGCTTATTTTGAAGAAATTTACTTCAAAGAGGGGGGAAATGTCAGACAATGACTAAATTTGTTTCAGACTTAGTAAGAGAGCACAGTGAAAAGCTCAAAGCTGAAGGATAAAGAAAAGCAATCATATTCATACACAAGAAATTACAAACTCCAACCCTTACTTGTATTATTTATTTGAGTTATTCATGACAGCACCTAAAAAACAATTAAGGTAATGCCTCACAGTGCCAGACT
>NW_008824499.1:3934592-3935856 GCF_000699105.1 Pygoscelis adeliae | reverse complement strand
TAAAAACCTTATATACAGACTGATCAGGCAAAAGACAGAAAGGAAAACTATACAGAAAAAAACCAAATAAATATTTTGTTATACGTTATTTTCATGACTACTTTAGTTAGGCTTTAAAATCAAAACCAAAGTCACATGGAGCTGCAAACAGAATGAGAGAAGAGACTTGATGGAAAAGGAAACAAAGAACTGGATATGAAAACTCAGATGGCAGCTGAAGCTTGTAAGGTTTAAGGACCATCATAAACCAAGCAAGTTTAAGTGGTTGCAAACGCCTCCAGAATATCCTAAATCAGAGTAATAAAATACGTGTATTTCTATGAGGTCGGATACTTAATTTGGCACAAAGTCGTAGAAAGCGTTGATTTGACTGGACTAACATTGCCGCTATCACATTTTACTTTTTTTTACCAACACAAATGGCTTACAATGACACACAATTACTCAGAGATATTAGTGAAGAGGCATGATTAGAGAAAGCTATTATCAAGTCCCTATATCAGTCTTTCCCTGTTATATATAATATTAAACATTAATTGCATGAGTAGCAACTGGGAGAAAACAAACTATCCAAAAAAACCTGTTTTCATCAAAAAATTAGATCAGATAAAGCAAAAGGAAACCACAGTCCATGACTTCTGGGTATGAGTCTGAAGGTTCTGGATCTCCTTACAATGCAACGGTTGAATCATTTAAGAAATGAAATATACTTTGGACTACTTGTACCTGCAATGACTTTGTAGGCTCACCTCTCAATAAAGAATATGCTTCCGCTCAGTGCTGAAATACTGTAAACGCCCCTAAATTAATGTCATTTCCTTCCAGAGGTTGCAAATAACCTCTACTGCGAGCTGTCCAATCCCCGACTGTTGACTTTGACACCTAAGCATGCCAGATGCTTTATCTCCTCTCCTGCAAGCATCTTTAGCCACTAGAGACAGGACTAGACGGACCCGATCCGACCTCACTGGCCCCTCATTGTACCTCTCACACTGGCGTTTCAGAAATGCCAGCACCGGGTTACGGGTAGGAAGACCTCGCCAAAAGCGACACTCCAGTCTGACAGGGAACAGAGGTGAGAGTGGGTAAAGCCCTCGCCAAAAGCGACCCTCCAGTCTGACAGGGAACAGAGGTGAGAGTGGGTAATCCCCCCCCCAAAACAGCCGGCGCGGAGAGCCCCGCGCCTCCCGGCCTGCAGGCCCTCTCCCCCTTACCCTCCCTCCAGGAGGCCCCGTCAGCCTCCACAACCCCCTCCCGCCGGCCT
>NW_008824499.1:3887534-3933180 GCF_000699105.1 Pygoscelis adeliae | reverse complement strand
CCTGGCTCGCCTTCCCCGCCGCCGGGCCTTGAAACTCTGAGCCGGGGCTCGGTCGGCTTTTCTCTTTTTGTGTGCGCTTGACGGTTCCTGAAGCGTGAACTCCTGCAAGGGAGTGATTTTAATTTCCCAGCAGCTCTGCTTTCTGGGTTACTTCCTGTCCCATTCTTTAGTAGTTATCTTTTACTTCAGTTCCCTGGAGGAGCTGGCTTGACAGGGTAGCGGTCCTGCCTCCTGCCGTTATTGTCCCTCCAACTCTTTCCTATCCTGAGAGAGCGCCCTTCTTTTCGAGTTGAGATCCCGATTTAGGTAAATAACCCTTTCCTTCCTAATTTTTGAAGGCTCTTCCTATTTCGACCTGCTATTGCTTTGGTGTTAACCATTTTTGTTCTCCATTTCTCTCTTTTATGTCATTGCGTGGCTCAGTTCTACTTTTATTTTTTAGGTTTAAGCTGCCTTAAAGGAGAATTAAAAATTGTGACTCCAGAGAACAAAATAAGACAGAAGAGAGAAAACAGCACTCAAAAAACCCCCCCAGAAAGGTGATAATTCATGTAGACTCTCAAAATCATCCTAGACACATGGTTTGGCTGGGACTGGGGCCTCTTGTTGTGTTTTTGATGGATTTGAATAGGTAGCATTAGATTTCTTTGTTCTCTTAAAACCTACTTGCTATTGAGCTTTAAAAGTTTGAAAGCGCTGAAGCCCATTTGAAGTACGGTTCCTCTTTCTTCTTGTAGCGCTTTGTCATTTTCTAATTTTAATCTGCAAACATTATTTTGATTATGAGTTGCTACTTAATGGCTTTTTGTGTCTCCTCATCTCAGGAATGTCACTTAACTACCGAGAGCGTAGTAATTTTACAAGGGTCTTTTCTTAAAGCCTTTTCACAAATTTATGGGTGCGACACTGGATTTGTTTCTGCTCTGATTCTAAAATCTTTATTGGAGTAGGTTGTGGTAATTGCATTATGTTGGTTTAGTCGTACCTAACTTTTGCATGGGTCGGGTTTTTTCTATTGTAACGGAGCTGTAAAAATTGAAATTAATTTAATTGGATGGTGTTTGTTTACAAGTACTTTCTTTTTGGGTTGAGATCACAGAAGAAGATAATGCTGTTAGGTGCTTAAGGGAAAAAATGAAAGGAGTCATCGAAAACTGAATCCTGCTGGTAGGAGGAGGGTTTGGTTTCAGGGGGAGAGTAGTTCATAGGGAGAATTGCTTGTTTTACGTGGTAAGATGAAGAGATGGGATCTAGAAAGAGAGAGTGGGGGGGTGAATGATGTCAGTCAGCCTTTTTCTGCATCCTACTGTTAGTGTGCTCCAAATAATGGAGTTTCTGCGCCTTCTTTTAATGCAGAGTCTGTCTTGAATCCATTCTAATCCATTTCAAATGTAGATGATTTCGTGTTATTTTGGCAAATGTATCCTCTATATAGGTCCCCTTTGTCGTGTTTTCAGAGAAGTCATTGACTGTACCGGAATGTTTTTCATTGTCAGCAATAAATTATTTTTTAGCATTAGTTTGCAGGGGAAAGAGCAGTACCCGTTGCTAACAATTTTGGTCAAGGGTGGATCATTTTTCTAATACAGGTGTTACTAGCATATGATAAAAAGTAGCTGCTACATGTCAAAGATTAAGTAGACAACCCCCCATAACACAAGGGCAACAAATTCTGAGATGCATTTTGAAAGTACAAATATTCCATGTTATTTTGATAGCCTGCTGCAAAACCATGAGTAATAGTGGAACATGTGGACATGCCCAGTGTGATTGCAGGAGGGGGTTTTGTGCTAATAGGCAAGACAGATATGCATTAGTACAAGGTTACCAGTGTAGTTATGGCACACCTGTTTCATCAGAAGCTGGTTTATTGTAACACCCTCTTTACAACCCATCTGATGCATCTAATGGTGGGGCTTGCATTAATGTAGCTACTCCAACAGGACACCTCTTGGTGCCGATAAGTCGTAAGATCTTTGGGATTTTTTCACGGAAGGAAACATAAGTTTTCATTTGATTTGTGAAACTCCTTCCTAATGTGAAATGCCAGTACAGCAAAGTTTGATTCAGATGCAGAGACTGGAATTGAGTTCACAGGAATCAGGGAATTAACTTCTGGCAGAAATTTGCACGTGGTCAAAACAAGGAACAAAGATAAACGATGTGCTGAAGTCCTGCTCTTGATCTCTGGAAGAAATGCAGCATATTGCAAATGTAGCTAGCCCCTTAGATAAAGTTACACATCCCTTTTCTTTTTTTTTAATCTTCAGGCTGTATACTCATTTTTGTTTGGTTTTGCCTTATTGTGAATTCTAAACTCTTAAAGGAAATGTGCTGACTGAGAAGCTGTTTTCCGTTGTTCCAGCATTTGCTTACAGAATGATACTATCGCAGTGAAAAACTTGCTTTATCCACCAAAGTCATCCAGTGAATTCTGTCCACTTGGATTCTTTTAGGCTATATTAAAAAGAAATACAGAGCAAATGTAAGTCTTCCAGAGATTGTTGAATGGAATAAACTCTATAAGCGGCACTCTTTTTGTTCACCAGCTGTGCTACGGGTGTTAGGGCTGAAGTGACTGCTTTACTGTGGTTTGAACTAGCCCTTGTTTTCTGCTTCTGTCATCCTATGAAATATTGGTGTTTGGATTCTTTAATGATAGCAAGTCATGTTAAAATACATAAATCCTATACATTGACACTTCTACGAATTATTACTTACTTTTAAGGCTAAGCTTTCATCTGACTTTTACTGTTTAAAACTTAGTAACAGGACCACTGTAAGTTAGGAGAGAGATTCTATTTTATGATTGGTACAAGAGGATCTCCAAGCATGCTGCAGAGCACAAGCTCCCTGCAGTTTGTCAGCGCGCATCTTGAGGGAGGAGAGTTGTGGCTGTGCGAACTGATGCAGCATTCTCTACTGAAAAAGATCCATAAGGCCTTGCTTTAGCACTAGCATTAAGATCCTTGATTTGGAAGGATTTACAGTATTTTCTTCACGGGGCTCCACTTACGGTTAAGGTTGCCAATGTACAGGTGGGAATTTTGAGGATGGTTAATAGCTGATGCATTACCAGTGCTTTCTGAAGGTGAGGTCTCTTCTTTTGCTCTTCAGTTTGCAGGCCTGAAGTTACTTGAGCTGGGTGATTTCACTAATTCTCCATCAGGCCCAAAAGTCAGCCCTCACAACCTCTCTGTGAAATGGATAATAGTTGGTAAAATGATACCTCTGTACTTTAGTTTCAGCCACCTGCAGAATGTAACCACACAACAGCTGCTTATTAGTATATAACAACACCAGTCAGCATCATACAGTGCTATAAACACCCGAAGTTGATGGAGGACTTTTAGATTAACTCTTTTAGTTATTTTAAATTTAGTAAGTCCAAGCTACGAGATGGCATTACAGAAGCTCTGACAAGAAATGTGTAACTTTTAATGACCGCTCATGAAAAGCGAAGGCTTCTTTCCTTTCAAGTAGCAGTTCCTCTGTGGTATTTTGGATTCATGCACTGTTAACTCATTGCTTTCAGACCCAGCAATTAGCATGTGTTGCTTGGTGATTTTCATCTCAGCCACTTGGATACCTCACTTGATGTCTGTCTGGGATGTAGCATAGAACATCTAGCAGAAAATATATTCAGGATTATAAGGCTCTGTGAAATTTTAGTATTTCACATGTTATTTGCAAACTTTACAATTGTGATATGAGAACACAAATAATAACATGATTGTTTGCCTTACTCTCTTGTCTGAAGAGCTCCTGAAATAGGAAGCTGGGAGACATACGAAGATGATAGTCGCATTTAGTTTCTTTGTCAAACACATATTGACCATTTTTAAAATGCCATTTGAGTGAGAACACATTTAGCTTGTTCAAGTTTTGAAATGGGTGGGAGAAGTGGGTTCTGAGAATAATGAATGCTAATGTGATTATCCTTATTCCACAGGGCTTTCTTTTTTTTGTTGTTGTTTATTTGATTTAAATGTCTTGGAATAGTTCAACCACAGACAACTAGGATTGAGACTGATTAGGTCTATGCTAGATATTAAATGTCATGTGTAATGGTACACTTTCCTTGTTGTATAGAGTTGGGCTAACATCAGTAAATTATGGTCCTTATTCTGCTCTCAGATATGTAATCTTAGGGCTTCGGAATCGGGTCTGTCTGTTAGGCCATCTGAATGAGCAAAATACTATATTATAAGGTATTGCTTTTAGTACCAACCTTGAACTTTCTGTAGAGTAAATATATATGCATATGTCGGAATTAATTTTCCACATGATGTTTGCAATGACTTTAATGAAGTGACACATTGATGTAGAAAAGTCTAAGATTCTAAGATCTCTTTGACAATGTGAGACATTATCAATAGATAATGATGTTTGTCTTTTTTTTTAGTGTGCTACTTCTACTACAATTATTAGTGTTTTAAGCAAACTTTGTTAAGTCATTGAGTAAGTAAGCTTTACTTTCACTAAATATGTCTTCTTTTTATTAAAGTTGCAGATCCTACTCTTGCCATATGCAGCTAATTTTCCTTTGGGGGGAAAAAAGCTTGTTACTTTTTTAGTGGAGCAATCTGTTACCTTGTCTGTAGTCTGTGAAGTCAGTGCAATTCTAATTTGCATCAGCTAATAAAAAATGTGTGGGTTTTAAAGTGAAAATCATGCAAGAAAAAGGTGAACTAACCACCGATCATCTATGCAAAAAAAACAAGGCTAGAAATGTGATCAAATTAGGTCATGGCAGTGCAATTTTGTGCAGGGCTGTGAGCATATCTGCAGACCTTGTATGTTTTATCTTGGGAAGCAAAGCTCTTGGAAAATGTGCATAAGAGGGATGAAGAGAGCTTTTTTTCATCCTCCTTTTCTGAGCTATCGTCGGGAAAGCAAGATTTTGTGTTGCATTAAGTGACATAAATTTTAACTTAAGCTAAAAGCTGCACAGTTCCTATAATTGTTCTGGTTCAACTCATTTGCAGAAGAAACAAGTCACAGTTAGTTTTGTGTGGTCTGCTATACCATGAAGTAATTAATGCTTTTATTATTTATTATATTATTGCAGTGCTTACACATGATAAGGGGTCCTGTCATGAGAAGCTTGCAGCCAAAGTGAACGGAAGGTCAGACAGGTGTACAAAGAATTAATGAAATAACATTGATGAGTACAGGCTCTCAACAGTGCTGTAAGAAATGGTCAAATGTTGAGACTGATCTTGCTAACTGCATATGACAATGAAGGAGGTTAAGGAGGGCTAGTCTGAAGGAGGAAACTGGACAGGGATTGTAACTGGTGTTCAGTGAACTTTGATACTGAAAGGATAGTTGTTATGTATGAAGAAAAGGGTAAAGATTTTTGAGGTGGTGGTATTGCTTGTATTGTGAAGGTATCTTTACCTGTTTGTGAAACGCAACGTGTGTTAGCCTGATCCGCCATGTGGGGGAGACACGACTATCTGGTGGTGCTAGAAGTCCAGTTGAAGGACAGAGAAGTCAATGCCCTGTGTTGTCAGGTTTTGTCCTTTAGATAGGGAAGCATAGATGGGATGGAGATTTTAAAAACAAACAAACAAAAAAACCCAAATCAAACAAAAAACAGCAACCAAAAAACCCCCAAACAAACAAACCCACAAAAATGGGTTGGGAGGAACTAAATAGATTCTGAAGGTTTTTCCTGGCATCGGACTCCCACAGGGAGATGTTGAGCAGTCGGGCAGAAATACCTACTGTAACCCTTTGCATTCCATTCTTATTCCGTGGCAGGAGCAGATATGCATAATCCTTAGAGAAGAGTTTAGACCATTTCCTCAAGGTTTACTCCAGAGAGGAAGTGCATCTTGTTTCTCTTGTTTTCCATAAAATATTCTCTGTAGCCTTTTCCTCGACTGGCAGAAGCCAACTCTCCCCACCCCAACCTCTGGAGGACTGTCTGATAATGAAAGAAAACACACTTCAGGGCCTCCTCTGGCAACTGCATTAAAATGTAGCATTCTAGCACAGGTACAAAGTAAAAGTAAGTAAACCTCTCTCACTCTTTGCAACTAATAAGAAATATCATTTTTTTTAAGGGATAGCAGGTTGTTTGACACACATGGGCACACAAGATTATGAATAGTGAAGACAATGAAGAGTGGGACATCCATCGAAGAGTAGCAACCTCTTATAAGGTAATTCAGGAACACATTGAATTTATCCTGTTGCAAAATCAATTAAGTAGTAGTTGTCCTCCATTTTCGTGGCACTATACAATCATTATAACCAGGAATGTATAGGTACATTTTTTCCCCCCTCTGCTTCATTTAATTTTTTTACTTGCATGGAGAAAGCCAATACGTAGCAATCCAAATGCATACTGTGTTCTGAATGAGATTGATTACAGTTGCAAAACATTAAATATTAAATGCCAAATGGCTAATGACTTCCAGTAGTCCTCCTTTCCTTCTCCAAAGATTGATGCTGTAAATGGGGATTTGCAAACGGGAATTTTAAATGATCTATGGAGCAGAAGTGAAAAATGTTTTCAAAGCTGGTGTGTACCTAGAACTATCCTGAAACCTTTAATGTTGCAGTTAAGTATTCTTGCAATTTGAATTTCATTGCTTGCCATAGGGGTGAGATAGAAGAGTAGATATGTACAGAAACTGCGCAAGTGATAAAAGGAGCTGCTTATGCCTGACTTTGTCTTCTGCTTTGTATGTTTTAGTACTTACGTACTTTAGTACTAGCTAATTTGAATAAGCTCTGCTAGTCACATGCAACATATGGGGCCAGTGCCAACTTTTTATAATGCTGCATTACAAATATACCCACCAGCTGAGAAGTGTGATATAAAGAGCTTTGCTTTTTCTTAACCAACTGTGTTCATAGATAGTTGCAGGGGGGGTACTGCTGGCCCCTTAAATGAGAAATCCCATTTCGCTTCATCTGTTTAGTCGTCCTAGCTCTTTCTGTAGCATTTTGAGCAACTAGTTTGACCTTAATATTCAGGATCATGTGAGATCTTTGCAAGAAGGGACTGTGAAAATGGCGGTAGAAAGTTTGTTTATATTAACTTTTGATCAGATATTCTCAGTTTGAGAGAAAAGTTTTCGTATCTTGTTTTTGTATACATACAGAAAGTAGGGCTAAAGGGGCATGCTCTGATTTTTTTTTTTTTGAAGGCTCTCCCCTTGACTCATACTTATTATCAGTTAGATTCTACTATTGGTTTTCACCTGTAAATCCAAAGAAGTATCTTGTTCTTGTAGTTGTAATTTCATTAAACCTGCTATTAGTGGTGTGATCCAGAATGAAGTCAAGCTCACTGTCTTATAGGTGAGCACGTTCTGAAGTGCTAATTGGAGTCTAGAAAAGAGCTTAGCAAAAGCTTATTAGAGTCAATAGAAGTACTTCCATTGTCATCAGATTAACCAAGTTTGATTTTTGGAATATGCTGCAAAAGCTGAACTATTGAGTTAGCAGTTGCCGGTTTGTAAATCCCCTTTTCTTCCAGTGTCAGATAATGGAGTTCATACTGTAAAACAAAACAAAGCCAGTACCTAAGCCATGTATAACCTATCGAGCTAAAAAGTCTTCTTTCATAACCCTATGCTGAAATAGTGATTGTTGCCATACCTGGTAAGTTGAAGCATTTATAAATTTCAAAGACAGGCATTTGCTGTATGTAATTTCCATATTTGCAATGTAAGTAGGGTCATTGTAGCAACCTGTTAATTATGAGTTTACATCTCTCCAAGAAGCAGATAAATAACTTCTTTGCAATGGGCACAACTAGGTTATGGTAGAGTGAATAGATAGCTATGCCTTTATCTGGAAAGATGGCTGTGATTGTTGATTTCACTTTTCTCGTGTGTGTGTATATCTAGACCACAGGAAAACAAGTGCCTGGTGGGATATGGGGAGTTGATTTCAGTGTCTTTTGAATGACCTATGAATCATGAGGATCTGGAAATCCTTATGATATTTACGTAAAAGAAGGTTTAGGTGATGATGTGGGTTGACATCCTAATAAAACAAGGTTGATGTAAGTTTTAAGTTTTGCTTAAAATTCATTTTCATCTTTAGAACTTTTCCTTGTAATTTAACTTTACAGGAGTTTAAACACATTTTTCTTTCTCTTTTTTTACCTTCTAGTTCTGTGTTAATATCCATTGCAACAGTTTTTGAATATTTTCTGAGACTCCTATTGCTCAGCATTACCTTTCTAATACCCTGCTTATATTCTCTTTCTTCTGATATTCCTTTCCATTCTAGGAATACCTGTTAATGGGATATGATACAGAATGTATGTGAAAATGTAAACACTTAACAGACTTTGTGTACTGTGGAAGAATCCATAAATACCTGTATTTTTCTCTTGTCCCCGGCTGGGTAGCAAGTAGAACTGCAGATGAGTACTTTTCAAAGAGAGCATGGAGTATAGCACTTCTTTCTTTCCCAATGTGTCTAGGCTTTTTTACAGTGGCTATTTTAGATAGCCTTTTGGCCCAGCTCTCATATGGTGTATCAAGGTAATTATAAATTGGATTGTTCTGGTATATGTTCTCATAGTGTTTGACAGGGCTATATTAACTGCACTTATGTGTTTTCAGGTCTCATATTATCGTCTTTGTGTTTGATTTTTGGAATATAGAGGTTCTTTGCAGTCCTTATATACTAATAAGGAAGTCCACAAGCCAAAATACAGACAGTAGACTCTAATTGGAAAAAAAAAAGGAAGAGAGAAAGAGGGGAAAAAAGGAGATTAAAGTTTTCAGTTTTAACATTAATGTTACTAATATTCATGTGCAGTAGGTCACAGGAAAAGATTATATTAGTAAGATGAAACTATTTTCACTGAAGCTTAGAGGTGATACATTTCTAGAAAAAAAAAAAAGAATAATATCATAGTTCAGTTGCTCTAGCAATGCAGTGCTGTTTCATGCAACAGTTTGGATCATCAATTTAACCAGTATCTCTGGAGTTAGTGATATTAATTAACCATGCTGTGATTTTTAAGTGAATGTTGGGTTCTGGAGATTTTTCATTTTGCTTATCGCTCAGGTGCTTTAATTGTGGACTGTTGTTTGATGCTGTCATTTCTTAAGAAAATGCTTACTATTTATAATGTGCAAGTGTCCTTTTCTTTTGCAATTCAGTGATGTGAACCATGTACTATGATTTTGCTAGCAACAGTGAGATTGTTTGATTTTTATCCTGTGTATAAGATGACTTCGCTCTGCATATACAGAGTAAATCTTAGCATTGCTTTTCATTAGTACTGACTTTTTTCTAGATATCTCTTTCCTGGTCCCAATTCTAATTTATTCGTGCTTTACATTGATTCAAGGTGACTAGTGTGACCTCATGACACTTCTGTAAAAGCCAGATTCAGCTAGGATGTTACACCATCACTGTCGGAGAAACCCTGAACTACAGGAAGAGTTGCAGATTCAGGCTGCAGTTGCTGCTGGCGATGTTCACACCGTGCGCAAGATGCTGGAGCAAGGCTATTCTCCAAATGGTCGAGATGCCAACGGCTGGACCTTGCTTCATTTCTCTGCAGCAAGAGGGTTATGTGTCCGTGTTTTTCTTGAACATGGAGGTGAGTTGCCTAGAGAGAAAAATCTTGATATCCATCTCACAGCTTTCTATCCCAATTTCCAATGTAGGGCTTTCCAGCACTGGTTAGGTATCAGACTACTTCTGATTTTTTTTTTTTCCCCTTTCTTTGGAGTAGTACTTCTTCTTGAACATGGAGGTGAGTTGCCTAGAGAGAAAAATCTTGATATCCATCTCACAGCTTTCTATCCCAATTTCCAATGTAGGGCTTTCCAGCACTGGTTAGGTATCAGACTACTTCTGATTTTTTTTTTTTCCCCTTTCTTTGGAGTAGTACTTCATCTCTGTTTACTTCTGATGCATGCTCTGTGAATGAGGTAATAGATTAGCTTTATATCTTAATACCTTCTTCCACCCCCCCCCCCTGAATTGCTTAGGAATTGTTAAAAGAATGAATAAGCATTATGAAAATAGGGCAGAAGGACTCATTATAAGATCAAATGTACTCATAACGCTCACTGTAGGCTTTTCTTCTCTGTTAGGCAGTATTATTAGAGGAAGGCAGCTCCTTGAATTGAAATCCTAGGGATGTTTGTTTCATAATTCTCAAGCAAGTTAACAAGTCACATTAAAGACTAAGTTTCCATATAGGCTTTAACAGAGTCTGCTAGACTTTATGAAAACTGTACTCTTTGTGCAAGGACTTTAGTGTCAGCTAGTCCAGTTGAGTTTACACCTCTCCTGCATCCATCCGTAGTGAAGCTTTATTTCAAGAACTGATTGAGTTTTGTTGGTTTAAGTGATATACTCGCTTGGGTGATGATGATTACCCCTCAAATGGTACAGTTAGAATTTCTTTGTGCTATATCTTATTTCAAGGCCACCTAAAGTTTTAGAAATGGATAGTCAATCTTTTAATGTGATACTGGAGAAGAAAAATAAAAATCAGTAGATGTTCTCCACGTTCTGATTAGTGCTCTTAAAGAACAGCATCCTCTATTCTAGCGCTGTTCTTATCAAATAAACTATGAACTAAGATGTTTTCAGTCCCAAGGAGACTGAAATTATCTTTTTGATGCTTTACGTATCTGAGGCCATATGGGCACTTTATGTGTCGCAGTATTTGTCAGATGTATGGATCACCCTTAAAACTGAATGGCATTAATAGGCTGTGGTATTTGCACAATTAGTGGTATGTTCCTTAAGAGCAGTAGTGAAATACAGCCTGAAGAACTGGACCCTGTTGATATACCCATTACAGATTCTAACCATATAATATTGGCAAACCCTTGTGTCCTGATTGGAAGGGGGGAAAAAGCTACTAAATTGCAGTAATAAATAGCTTTAAATTCTACTTTTTAAATGTAATATATGTGGATAATCTCAGGCCTTCAGTTTGATAATTCAAATTTTTTAGGCTGTAAGTCTCAAAATGTGTTGGTTTTAGCTCTGTAAACTTGAAGATGATCTTAAAAAAAACCAAACCCAAAACCCTTATGTATTCCGATGTATTTTCATTGTATAGGTTTTGATATTAAATAGCTGCTGATGCAGTGTTTTGTTTTTATTTTTATTGTTACTCTTTCCTATACGAAGTACCAGCTTAATGTGATGCCTCGTGAAAACTGCCTGTAATGAAACACCCTTGTTCTGGAAGCGGTATAGCGTTTAATCACCAGGACTAGAAAGTTGAGTAACAAATAGTGTGAGGGTTAGTCATCTACAGCAGCTTTCCTGTAGCTGAGCCTTGCTTCAGAAAACTGGCACTGTTTTGTGCCTTGCCTTGTTTTTCCCTTTAAACAGAGGCATAAAAGATAATGAGTATTTAAAACATAGTAATGTCACAAATGAGCTATTAAGCAGTGAATGAGCTGACTCTTAAAAGCCGAGTTAATCATGCCTGCCTCATTAGTGAGAGGTTTGCGTCTACCTTTCTTCACACAGTCTCCACCTTTCTCCCTCTCAAGAAGTGGATTATTTTGATATTGGCGCTTAATCCCTGTGGACCAAAATGATACTGGGGTGAAGGAACAAGTCATTTTCTGGTGTGAATCTTGTGGTAAACAGAGTATTGAACTGACTATATGTGTTAGTAATAAAGAAGACAGCGAGAGGGAGTGGATGGAGTTCTGGAGGAGAGAGGGAACTGAGATGTTATTGGGAGGGAAGGGGCAGCTGGTGATAGTTGTGGCTGCCTAGAGGGATGATGAAGCTTAGCAGAGCTGGAAATATTTTCATAGTGCAGGAATGGGAAAACCACACTGGGCTGTTGCTGAGGGTAGAGTTGCTGTACCTCAGATCTGAGATGCTGGAAGACTACTGACGTAGTCTTGTGTGGTAGCGGGATGGAGATGGAGTTTGGGTTATAAAGGCTGAGAAGGAATCTCGTCACTGACCTGGAAATAAAAGGTAGCTTCTTATGGGAGTCATGACCTGGCCGCCTCCTGCTTTTGTTTTTTTTCTTCTCTTCCATCATTGCTCACCAGCAAAGAAAAGAGCCAGAGGACAGCATTGTGCGTGCAGATTGGCTGATTTGAGTGGAGGTGGTGGAACAGGAGGAAGCTTTTTATTATCTGCTGAGCAAGGAGACACAGATAGATGGGGAAAACGCATAAAAAAACAGTCCAGACTAAAGGATGAAGCCAGCAGAAATACCAACTAGATACAGAGGTAATAGGTCAGATAATAAATATTCTTTAGCAAGTGATGAAATGCAGGAAGTTGATCAGAACCATGGAGAAACTTAGTTTTCATAAAAAATAGTGAATTTTACTTTCTTGGCGTATTTGTCTCATTTTAATACAGTGAAGATTCTATGAAGCCAGCTCTTTCCATCCATAGAAATAATCTAGAGCCACGAAGCTCGACAGGAGAGCAACACAAAAGTAGGGAGTATAGTTTTCAGTAATCTTGGATTTTTGTGTAACAAGCCTTTTTTCCCCCCTTTACTGTACTTTTTTTTTATTTTCAAAATAACATATTGAGACAGACAGTCCAGCGCTGGACAAGAACTATGTTTTATTAATCCCCAACCACCACTGTTAACGTTACAATGAGCTAAAGTCTTGAAAGTGTGTAATTGTTAGCTGTCCCTTGGCGATATCTTCTCAAAACTAATTAAGCAGGACAGTTTCTGGTTACTCGTATTAAAGTGAAGAAATGATTCACTAAAGCTCCTAGAAATTGAAGAATAACAGAAAGAAGTAGCCAAACAGATGTATGTATTTATTTTTAGTCTTGGCTGCAAGGTATCTAAATTTTAGTAAGGTCACACAGAATCCGGGAGAAACTAGAGAATGGCAAATGCTCATCCCCCTAAACCAGCTCATGAAGTGTTTCTGTGTCTGAACAGTAATGCTTTCCTGGAGGTCTTTTGTATCAATGTTGTCCTAGAAAATTCAAAACAGAAGCTATATGTAGCCATGTCTCTAAACCTTGTGGTCAGAATTAAGCCCTAGTTGGGGGAAGTAAGCTTGAAATAAAGGAAGTACTTTATGAAACCAGAAGCATTGCTTTCTTGGCTTCCCAAATTAGACTGTGATAGAGTCATCTAATGAAGGTGTCAAGAAAGAAGGGAAACTGTCCCACTGAGCAGTAAATTGAAACTCTAAAATATTAGACTCTTGTTTAGGAATCTATATAGCCTCTATACAGTATTAGAAAAGAATTTCATTAACAGTAGGGTTTAAATGACTAGTTTAGGTGCCCAACTTTAACATGAAATAAAATAATCTGAATATCATTCAGTGTTGCAAATTTTCAATCTCAAGTGAGCTTGATTGAGGTAATTTGGTACCCTTGATAAGCAGTTCAAGGTTTATGCCATTGTATTATGCCTTATATTTAAGAACATTACAAGTGACCAAATGCAGCTGTTGATGTTTCTAGATTCTGCTCTCCCCAAATTAATGGGAAGCTTGAAAAGAAATAATTGTTTGACAATCAGGGTGGAGGCAAGATAAAGAAATGCTGGCAAGTGCTGGCTTCATCCCTTCCTAGTTAAATATGCTTGTACCAGGTACTTTTTTTTTACCTCTCTGCAGATTCTGAAAGGTAAGCTGAGAATCATTCCCAATTAATTTCTACCTTGCTTATGTTCCAGGGAGAGAGAGTTACTTTACAGCATGATACCAATACTGAAGCCTTTTGAAAAACAAACAAACAAAAACCCCCACAACAACCCAAGTGCTTAAGGCAACATCAGCTTTGTAGCATTACTTTTACTAACACAGGGACCCAATGGATGGGAATTGTATGCAACATAATGCAAGTCCAACTTCTGCTGAAAGCCCTTGTGAAGTTCAAGAGTTTTCCAGGAGATGGCAGCAAAACATTGACTGAATAGCAACAGACAATGTTTTGGTCTTGTTAAAATTGTTTACCTAATCAAGGGGGAGACTGGTACTAGTAGCTCACTAGAAGCCCATAATCTTAATGGGAATTACAATATTTATATCATGAGGTTTTGCTACCGGGTTGACTTTTGGAAGGTTAGTTGTTTGTGTTGCTTGGTTGCCCAACTGAGAGGCTTTTTTCCTATTCTTGTTGAGACAGTTCTCTTATATGACTTAGTAATTTTTTTCTAGTTCACTTTAGTGGTCAAAAGCAATGAAATTTTGGAAGGAGGGAAGGCCTGGAAAAGTAAAAGGCATCCTTCTTTTTCAAGTAAATTGTTGGATTTGGATTACAACTTGTGTAAGAATGCATATAAATGCACACACAAAAGTTGGGGCATATCTAACTGAATTTGGAAATCGCATAGACTAAACTGGCTAGCGGCAGTATCCTGCACCTCAGTTGGGAGGTAGAAATGATTGACTTGCATGCCCTATGCAGCATGGAAGAGAGAATGCACAAAATGAATTTCTTTTTTTAAACTTTGTTTTGTGGAAATGGCCCTGGCTGCTGTCTCCTTTCCATTATGTCCATCTTTCTCCCTAATTCTGCCTCTCAGAATGTGTCATCCCTCTGCATCTTAATTCTCATGCTTATGCTACTCACTTTATTTATCACCAGTCAGGAGATGAATAGTCTGAGCAGTGCAAAGAAAGAGACCCTGGGAGCAGCAAACATCACTGGGAAATACTATCTTTGTCTTTAATGACTTTGTGGGTTGTACTGATTCTTTGCTGTATTTTGGACATCATCATAGTGCAGGTTAGGAACCACCTATTCAGTCACTGACTTCATTTTCCTGCCAGCCTGAGGATGCTTCGGCAATTACTTTAACCCAGGTTAGTGTAACTTTACAGGGCACTGAAACTTCTGCTTTTCACAGACGACTAGGAAGGCTGTCACTTTTAAGGGACTAAACTTTCCTTAATCTTTCCCTCGTTATTTCTAGGTTCCTATTCTATACACTAGAGGCAATTCTCACATTTTATTTCTCTGTGTAGTCAGGCTGCATTAGTTTGTGCGTTGGATTTTTTTTGTTTGTTTGTTTTCCTCCCCTCAGTCTAAATTTAAAAAAAAACTTTAAAGTTGCTGGATCACCTTTGCAGCTGTATTCTGTTATTCTTTCTTGCCGGTCCTTTTATTTTGGTATGATGTCTATCTCTGTGTGTTATCTGAACGTGGTCACAGTAGGTCCGTATTGGGAAACTTATTCCTATTGTTTTGTGTTATCACCTTTGTGTGTTCGGATGTGTTCAGACTAAACTAGCTTGCAATTTATATTGTATTGTGAACTTAACTTACAGCAGGTCTGAATTTTGAGATGCAAATTGGTGTCTCCCACCCTCTTCCCCTCTCCTGTTTGAGTGTGATGGCAACCGAGCAGAAAACTCTGCCTTCTCTATGTGGTACAGGAGAGCAAGTGCTTCTCTTGAGCAATGTGTGTGAGCACTGGGTGTTCATAGCCTTCGGCCAAGTTTGTTTTAAACCTGTGCAGTCACAATATCCTTTTTTTTTTACTTTTTTTCTTTTTTCTTTTTTTTCCTTGGCCTTTTTTCTTTTTTTTTTTGGCCTTTTTGCTTTTTTCCTTTTCCTCTAGACCACTGCTACTTTCCTTCTAAACACAGTATGTATAGATGAGGAAATTACAAAGAATTCAATGTGCCAGGATGCAAGACAGGGCTGTCAAGGTTATGGAAGGTGGACGGACACCCTTATGCTTGTCTGCACTTAGAGGTGATGTGCTTTTTGCACAAATGTATGATAACAGAGCAGACGACAACAACACAAGCAACTGTGAAGGACAGACCCCAGCAGTTGTTTCAATAGATACACGGGAGTATCGAAAATGTGTCAGCTTAAGGCTAGTGTCTTCTGCAGATAGTATCTCTCTTTACCAGCTAGGAGACTTAGGTTAGGAAAGTGCATCAGACTTCCAAACTGTAGTTTGTAGCTTTTAGCGTCTGACAGGCAGCATCTATGGATGGTGGAAGGAGAAATCTCACAGCCTGACTTGTTCTCTAGCTGAGAAATGGTAATGAGGCAGGCGCCTTTCCTTCGGTAATTAATTTGGTACATGGGAATAGTCACTTGCTTTAGAAGTCTGAGGAAATTAAATTAATTAAATTGATTCGATTATTTTAATTTTTAAATTCATAAATCATATTGAGTTTTCGTGCTATGTTGGGGGGGGAATAATCTGTGTAATCACTTGTATTCTGCACTGAAATTTTTCCTGACTCCTTCCATAAGTGGATGCTTACATTCTTGTAAAATCTTAAATTTTTGTAAAACTACAAATTCAGAACAGATTCATCATCTATAAAACCAGACTTTATCAAGATAATCTAAAATAACATATATCCTACATGGTTTGGAAATCCTGCAGACCACAGAGAAACATTTTACCTAATACAGTATTACACCCTAAGAACAATACAATCCTGCCAGACCACAAAACATCCGCAATTTGGGACAGCAGATGTTTCTACACATGCTTCTTTTTAAGACCAAGAAGCAACACAAGGGAAAATAAAAAAGTTGAACATTGAGAAAGAAATGTAATATTGTAGAGCTGGAGGAAAACTGGATGGACAGAGAGATTTGAGTAATTAGCCTAAGAGTGCTAGGAAGACGTGGAAAACTATTTGTCAAATGGAAACATATGTATATGAAAGAAGTAATCTTTTTTGTGTAACTCTTTCTTAAATATAATTAACTTTTTCTTAAAAATAGCGTGTTCATGAAAGCAAGAATTAGTTTGAAGTACGAAAAATCCTGTCATGCTATGCCTGAAAAGCCTAACATTCAACCGTTTCATTATTTCTTTGCAGCACTGGATTACTGTAATGCCTTCTAATTACTTTTTAATTTTATTTTAACTTCAGCTGATCCCACAGTTAAGGACTTAATTGGAGGCTTCACTGCTCTGCATTATGCAGCCATGCATGGCCGAGCGAGGATTGCACGCTTGATGTTGGAATCTGAATATAGAAGTGACATTATTAATGCAAAAAGCAACGATGGTTGGACTCCCCTCCATGTAGCAGCCCACTACGGCAGAGACTCATTTGTCAGACTCCTGTTGGAGTTCAAGGCTGAGGTTGATCCACTCAGTGATAAAGGTACTACACCGCTTCAGCTGGCCATTATCCGAGAGAGGTCAAGCTGTGTGAAAATCCTTCTGGATCACAATGCCAACATCGACATTCAAAATGGTTTCCTGTTACGATACGCTGTGATCAAAAGCAATCACTCTTACTGCCGAATGTTCCTTCAGAGAGGGGCGGATACAAACTTGGGTCGCTTGGAAGATGGACAGACACCCTTACACTTGTCTGCTCTTAGAGATGATGTGCTTTGTGCACAAATGTTGTATAATTATGGAGCAGACACTAACACAAGGAACTATGAAGGACAGACCCCACTGGCTGTTTCAATAAGTATTTCTGGAAGTAGCCGACCCTGTCTGGATTTCTTACAAGAAGTGACAAGTATGTATGTAAGAGAAGTTAATCACAGGACACAGTGTCCTCTAAAAGCCTTCTTTGAATTTAGCCCCAGAAAAAAATGCTTCCCCTCTGCCCCTTGATGCTATTTAAATGCACTAGAAAGTTTCTGGGAAGGTGAAGGGATTGTGATACTGGGAATCTCTTACTCGGCAAAGGTGCTAATGTTAAGTATATTTTATTTAAATTAGTTTTGTTTAAATATCTACAGGAAGCATTCATTTTTAGAAAAGTGAACTGTAAAATCTCATTTTATTAATGGCCTTAGCACATAAGATTTTTGGGTTTTGTTTTGTTGTTTGTTTGTTTTCTTTAGTGTCTTTTGCTTTTTTTTTTAATTGCCATGCAAATACTCTGCAGTTGCTGGCTTTTGCACCTGGCACTATGACTGGGGTAGAAAAGACCTTCTGCTGCTTTGTGTTCTCCCACATTCTCTCCTTCTCTCTCCTACACCAGACAACAAAATGGCATAGTTTACTCGTGCAACTTGAAGGGGTTTCATGTGCTGTGTAGCTTTGATTTGATTTTGTTGAAGTATGAAAGAGACTTGAACTTGTCATGACTTCTGATATTTAAAAAAAGTATTAGGCTCCTAATATTCTGGTCACTTTTAACTATCAGTTTTTGGTGTACTAGATCTACTGAAAGTGTTTTCTTCCTCTCTCATTCAACACTGAATGCTACAATAGTGTTTCATAATTATAGTATTGCCTAAAGCATTTAGGAATTGCTGATTAGCAATTAGCAGGAGTTTGCTAATTCAAACACGTTAAGATGGCCTGATAAATTACTATCTAACTAGGATGATCTTTGCACTACAAAGGATGGGGTGTTTCATATATCCTTTTTTCCCCTACAGTTTCTTTTATTTTTTTGGATGTGGTAGTTTTTAATGAGAATTAAGCACTCTATATACTCTGCAAAGAAACTGAAATTTAGTGTGGACTGGGGGTGAATTAGCTGAGATCTGTTGTTAGTAGCTGACACAAATAAGCATTTGGAATTTCATTTTTGTCTTCATGATTTGTGGTGTTATTTTTGCTTTTATCTGAAATCTAAAGAGAATTTTTGGAAAGGGGGGAAGTTGATAATAAGAAATACAAGCAACTAATAGATTTTGTTTTAATTTGCCTACCCCTTCTCATTCAAACGCTTTTCTTTCTGGTTTCCTTTTTGGAAGCCTCTCACTATATAGTAGCACCGTCAGGGCTGTTACTAGATTATATAATACCCAGACTTGCAATTTTTCACAGTCTTAGAAAGTACTGGTGAGCATGAAGGCTTAGACTGCTTAAGTGTTTCCTCAACGTCTAAAGACTAATTCAGAAAGTTGGAAAACGGTACTGCAACTTACTTTTAGGTTGCAGATTCCATACCTTAAGGGTTTAATATTAAGTGAGACATAAATTCTGCTACAAAAAAGTAGCTTAAATTTGTGGCCAGTGTAGTAGTGTTGGAGCTATCCCAGTTTTGTGCTGATGGAGGGAGAACTGGGAAAGCAGGGAGAACTAGTGCTGACAAAAACACTTCAACTTTGTGCTTCTTAGGAAAATTATTATGAATATACGTTTACAAACAGCTATAAACAGACTCTGCTGCCCTTGTTATAAATATCCAAACACTGTCGTGTCTTCCACGGTTTTCATGAATAATCACTTTAATAAGATGGTGTAGGAGAGATGAAACGGATAAAGAGCGAGCTGGGATTTTGGTAGTGGAGTTTCCAGTTAGATCAGACTGTGTACAGGGAATTGTTGAGATCTCGCACTGTAGCACTTCGGGGAAATCTTGTTTCTGAGTCTATTGCAATGTGTATTTACTAGAAGAAAAATTTGCAAAATTTTTAGAGAATTCTTCTAGTGGGAGTCTTCCTGAAATTATCTCTTGCGGTTGGTAACAGTGCCTTGGTTGTAGGGCATAACAGGAATTTCTAGTTTGTTTATTTGAACATTATACTAAATGCTTAATATAGAAATCCATAGCTGTAAGTTTTATATGTGCATCCAAAGATTTGAAGAGTATGTTTGATAGTAAAACAGGAATTAGTTTTTACTTTTGCAGTAGATTAAAACTTTTGAGCTTAAAGATTAATATATGTGAATTATGAATGTTATCAAACCGATCTTTGTCTTCAAGTGAAAGCGGTTGCATGCTTCATATAAAGGGGATGCTCTTTAGCAGTCTACATGTAAGATGTAAGTAGCTTTTTTTTTTTAATACTCAGAAAACATATTTGTACAGTTTCAGTTCCTCAGAAAACATCATATGTGAATTTGTTTTGGTAGGTATTGTAATCGATGGTAATCGCAGCCCTTAGCCCAGGTCCCTGGTTTTGAATAACAGGCACGAAACCAAGCTCTCAGAAATACTCAGTATTGGCCCTGAGAGTCTGCAAGAAGATATTGGATTTTGGGTTTTGACCCTGAAGGTCTGATATTTTTCCTGGTTACAGGTAGGGATTCCTTTGCTCCTAGAATAACTCCAAGAGGAAGGAAGTTATTCTGTAGTTGTGTCTCAATATTTAAGCACGAAGCAGGCAGTTAGGAACAACGAAGTGTCTCATCGTGTGGTTGCCATTGACTTGGTGTTTAGATGGTCACTCATGTCTTCCCTCCTGTCCCCCCTCTTTTTGACAATACGAAAATGAGTAAAGTCTCCCTGTGAAAAAACAACACTGAAGATGAAAATTACTCAATGATTTTATTAATCACCTTCCTTATCTGTATTACACTCCAGAAAATTTTTATTGGCAACACCATAGTACCTGAGATCATCTGATAAAGAGTTGTTTTGGAGCACTTCAAGTATAATGCTTCAGTTTTATGAGATCTGAATCTGCCTTTTCAGGAGTGTCAGTGGGTTAAGCTTGGGATACACTAATGCAAAATTAAAATAGAGATGCATGTATATAATATATGTGAAGACAGAGATACATATAGACATTCACTTTTTTATTTTTTTTGGTAGTGTATATGTCTACAGAATTAACATGTGCAATTACAGTCCTGGATGGAATGATTTATGTTGAAGCTGAAGTTGAATGGGATTTGAGAATACTAAAACTTATAAAGAGAATGCTGGAGGTAGGAAAAAATGCAAGTATTAGAAAAATACTTAAAAGTTTAAATAAACTTTAAGATACTAGAAATTCAATTACGATGTCAAAAAGGGGAATAAAAAAAACTTGAACCCTTCCCCCTCCCCATAGGTCTCATTTAATTTAATCACTGTTCAGATAATGTAGCAGACAAGAGAGTCTATGACTCGCTATGCAAGTTGCTTGTCTGTGTCGAGGCAAATAGCTAAGTAAATGGATATGACCATGGTAGTGTAATATGGCATGTATGTTAACAGGTATCAAAGAACTAATTTCAGATCTGGAACAAGATCTAAAGGCCACCAGATGAATTAAACTACAAATATTTCATCTGCATTCTTTTTTTTTTTGATTTTTCAAAGAGCAAATCTTTGGCTTTGACTAGAGAGTACAATTTTGTGTTCAGATTTATATAGCACTGTAAATGTGCAGAAAAACTTAGACAAAAGTCCTATTAAGGAAATCCTTATACATTCTTTGTCTCTATCCCTTTGCTAAGTAAAGATAACTTTTCACTAGGCCTTTTTTTTTACTGGAAGAACATTTAAAAAAGGGTCTCTGCATAGTTTAAACTTTTATGAATACAGAAGTGTCATAGTGAATTAAGTAGATTTCTACATATTTCATAACGTGGATAATTTCAAAGGAAACAGCGTCTTCATGTTTGTTATAACATAGAAGACCTTTACTGGAATTGCAAGCTCTGTCTGCTTCCTTGGGTGCTGCTGGAAATCTTGCACTAATGAATGTGGTCTGCTTTGTCATCCAGAGTTACGCAGGGAACTAGAGTAAGAGGGTTATTTTATAGTTTTCGTTTTAGCTGGATCAGTGATAAGCAGATACCATCTGAATCATGATTACTTTCTGCAGATTGCATGTACCTATTTGTTAAAGACCAGTATAGTTTTTGATACCTTTATAAAGACATAGCCCAATTTCTTTCTTTCTAGAAAGAGGGAAGGTACCTTTCAAATAACTGTTTAACTCAACTCAGAATTGCCTAGTGTGATATTGAAAAATGTAGCTACTAAATCAGAGTGCAGTTGACTGTTTATATTAAGCAGTTGAATCATTTTTATATATCTATATACAGAGGTATACTTTGGAAGAGTTTTTTTAAGAGGTCTATGTAAAAAAAAAATATATATATATTTTTACATGTGACATGTAAGGTAGAGCCTCCCTGCGCTCCCATTTGCACACCTATGCTGTACTCTGTTATAATGTAAAAAGAGTAACAATGCCTCTTAAGCCTGTCTATGTTCAGAGCATCTTACTTAATGTCTCCTAAAAATAGATAAACATTATGGTCTTGAATTTTGTAGCTGAATTTCTGTAGCAATTTCAGTAAGACTGAATTTACAGAAATGTTACAAAATATTTTAAAAAAATCTTACACAAGCATATTCAAATCTTAATTTCATTGCTAAATACACCTGTTATACTTAACATTGAGCTTTACTGGCATTCTGCTTTTCCATATATAAATTTTCAGTCCAAAATACACTCCTTCTTGGTACATATTTTCTGTGCCAGAAATACTGAAATTTAATAGACATCTAAAACTCATTGTGGAGAATTATTTTTCAAAGAGCAACAAAAACATGCTTCCAGCTCAAGTATTCTAACAGAGGCATACTGAACACAAAATTATACTAGAACTTTTAAAATAACTTGTATGATATCCAGTTAAAAAGAATTAAAAGTGCTCTTTGTCCTGTTGAGCTAGATACTGATTCAAGGAGTTTGTTGACTTTCTCAATGAACGCTGGCATTCTCTTTGTCTCTAAATTCAGCCCTGCATGTCTTATATTAATATTTCAAACCTCTACATTCTTGATATTAGCTTTTTCTGGCATTTTGAATGCTGGAAAACCAAAAACCCTCTCGTTATTCTGCTACTGTTAGACCTACTCCTGTTGCAATGAACAGCTGAATTCCCGTTCAGCTCAGCAACAGCCATTTGCTAGGTGCTCGCATCCTTTCAGTATGATCCTGTTTGCTTGTGCATCCTCGTCAGTGTGTTTCTCGGCTGGTGGGTGTGAGTTTCCAGTTGATAAGTTCAATTACCTTTTTTAATCCCCTCCCCCCCAAGCCAACAAAATTGTAACTAAATTTAATTGCTGGCAGTAGCTGAGTTCCTTCACAGTTATGAAATAAGGGATGGATTTAACAGTTAGCTGTGGATATAAATACTTATTCTGATACTCTAGAGGAACTGAGCTGCTGCCAGCCATACGTCAGCCTGTTTTCAACTTTTTTTTTTTCAATGTTTCACAAAACTTTTATTTTTACGTTTCTTTTGTAGCAAAAAAGAAACTACCAAATGGTTTCTTGCTACTGTTTTCAGCCTTTCACAATTCCCAGGGGGGCAGAGGCTCAGTTTGAGAAATACCACTTACCACTGTAAGGTTTTTGCTAGAGAAATGTATTAATATTGCAGAGAAAACTGTGGGTGGCTTCTGAAATATGTCACTGATGTTATTTTTCATTTTTTAACTTCTTCAGAAACTGCCTATCCACTTCAAACCAATGACACTGATTGTTTTCTTTTAAAAGTGGAGTTTTTTTAGTAGGTAGAACAATACATCAGAGAGGATCTTCTTGCAGCCTACAAGCGTATTAGTTACTCCTAAGTTTTCTCTTGGGTAACGGAACAGGTCAGTTAATGAGTTTTGCTTTGCGCAGGTGCTCTTGTATCTTTGGTGGAAGAAACTGGTAGCGATTCCCCCTTTCCACCTTTACAACACTTTTGCTTAAAACTGGGTGAGAATCCCTAAAAATCAGTGTTGTCAGAGGTACTAGGTCTAATATTACACCTTAATGATCCTTAAATATAGACCTATTAGATGAGTTAGTGTTTTATATCCTGGGGAGCACGGTCTGCATAGGAAAAACGGGCAGGCACAGGTCTAAATGCATAAGCTGCGGAGCAGTTGTAACAGTGACATACAGTTCTTTGTATAGATAGTAAATCCTAAATGTAAGTTTTGTCTGTCTCTGGGATAGAACAGCAAACTCCCGGACAGAATAACAGAAGAATCTTGAAACTGCAAAAAGGAAAGGAATGGAAATTCAGGATTAATTGTAAGAATTTCTTGCTGTTAAAGCATGCATTTTTTCCCTTGCTGTATCAGAGAAGGCCAATCTATTAATAATAATAATTTAAAAGGCTTATTTCATTCTTTAAGTAAAATAATTATTGATTATTTAAGGGGGGAAAAAAGCTCAGGAACTTACTTTGTTAGCAGTTGAATAACTGAGTTAGGCAAATGTTTAAATTTTATACATACTGAAGTCTGCTGCCTCTAGAAAGAAAAAGAATCAAAAAGCAATTCCTCTTTATTTTATTACCCTATGTTTTACATTTCTTCTGTTTGGAAGAAACTTTTCTGTCATGTTTGGGAAACTGTACACAAGAAGTGCGTTGGTGGGGACTTCTGCTTTCCATTACAGCACATAGCATGAGCTGTGGAAGACAAAAGATGAACTATACATCTCTTTCCTGTAATTAATACTTCTAATTTATTTTATTATCTCTATAAAGCTTGCAAAATAAATTGACTGAAGTATCTAACTTGTTCTGGTGAACACGCTGGCAAACCTTCAGCTCTACAACAGTGGCAGGTGTTTGCTGCCCTGATGGTGACTTGGGTTGTGTAACAGCCGAACAATAACCCTGCTGCTCCGGAACAACAGCACTGCCATCATCAAGGTGTCCCTTTGAGACCGGATCGGGGATGTGTTGGGGTTTTTTTTTTAAGGTGTTCAGTAGTTTTATGTCACTGTTTTGCATGATAGTGGTAATTAGGTCAATCTTACCTTTTATGTTTGTGGGGTTTTTTTGTTTCTTTCTTTTTTAATTCTCTTTCTTTCTAGCTTATTTGCCTAAATAACTTTCCAAACTTGTGATGCAGGATATAACCAAAGTTGCTACTTCCTAATCGTTTTTAAACAGAACTTTATTCATCATTTAACTTGTCTTACTTTGCCAAATTACTAATAACATTTTTCATTTGCCAAACCAAGGTTCACTGACATCGTCTGTAATCCTTTATTTTTTTTTTTCTTTTTCATTCAGATGCAACCAAGAATGAGTAAGTGTTCTAGACACCGTTTCTAATAAACCACAAGTGCATTAATAACCCTGGAATTTGCAAGGCGTGACCTAAGACACTAACAGCCACTAGATGTAGCAACTGGTGCTTAACACTGGAAATGTCCATTGTTAACACATTCCCAGGAAATATTTTTAGACTTATCAGGGGAAAATGTCATACATTTGATAATCGGGTCTTTTTGAATTAACTGATGACCAATTTCTTCTGGGTATTTTAAGTTGTCTGTTCCATTTTGTTCTCAAAAAACCCATAGGATGTTAATTAAAAGGCATTCATTTCTGAAACCAGAAATCAGTGTCTCATAGCTGTATTATTGTGTCCTCTACTACAGAAAATACACATATAGATCTGTAGTCCTCTCTACCCTCTAACGCTGCTGTTTGCAGTTAACCTTTGAAAAGATGCATCCTTTCTGAACCCTGTTTGCATTCACATTTAAAGCATTAGAATGATTTCTTTATCACTGTAAAGATTCCTCTGCTTGGTTTCTTACCAGAAGTAACTTTTCTTTCCCTGAAGCTCAAGCATTGAGCTGTTGTCCGATCTGTATAAATTCATTCCTTCAGGTGGGGGGTGGGGGAAATTGCTAGGAAGAAACCACCAGTGGACAAAGTAACTAATGATCTGTTTTCTAAGTCATGGCTGAAGGATATTAATTAAAAATAAATTGACATTTAGATACTCTGGTGATAAGTATAATAAAAGTATTTTAAACTTATATGAAGGAAACTCAAATTTTCATGTTCTTTAATTTCAAATCTGATTTCTTTAAAAACAGACTGAGACTATTTTCATGCGTTACTTCCGCTAGCTTACCTCAGATAATTTTAGTGCTTAAGATAAATCCCAGTGTATACCTGTCTGTCAGCCCATTTCTATAGAAGAACCCATGCAGGGGGAGAAAAGGAGGAACTCGCTATAAAGGGTAACTGAAACCATGTACAAAATGCCCAGAGTAGAAAACAGGAAATAGTTTCATAATCTCTTTACTCTGTGCTTACCAGGAAAGTCTAATAAACTCATAATGTCAATGTCTATTTAGCTGATAGAAGGTTTGTTGCTGAACTAGGAGGAGGAGGATGGAAGAAGGGACGGGCTCCGGAGCCAGCTCTGGGGCTGGCTCGGGTGAGAAAAACCCTCCCGTCTCCTCCGAACAGGTTTGTCCCTGGTGAGCTGACAGCATCCTACTGTCCACCGTAAAGCCTGCCCACGTTGAGCCCCGTACAGAAGGCATTTCCTCTTTCAAAAATGTCCTGCTTAACTGGTGGCAGCTCAGGAAAGCTAATTGGAAACGTCTATCTAAGTTATTTAAAGTCGCTTTTGTTGTTTTGTACTGCTTTTTAAAGAAATGATTGATTCAAGCAGTCGGCTCAATAAAATTATCATGCCATTCTTTGCAAAAGCAAGCACTGTCCTTCACCATTAACAATTATACAGATAATAAGACTGCAGTAAGTTGCTCTGTTGGCAATAGATTATCTTGATACCGGCATAAGCACCTACATTGTTCGTGGTGCCAAGTATTTTGACTCAGACAGCCATTGGGTGCCATAACTGTGTAAGCCTTTTTTTTTTTTTCTTTTTTTTAGGCCATGACACAGTTAAGTCGATGATCAAAATATTGACTAGCACACCCTCAATGTGTTATTGGGATAATTTAAAAACAGATATAGCAGAATGAGGAAAAAGAACAAAGGCAGGCAGCTAGTTTGGTCAGAGGTTCGGAGTGGTTCCCATGGTGGGAGGTTATTAAATAGAGTCTTCAGCTTTGGAAAGAGGTACCACGCATGAGTGGAGGACAGAGATTAATATAAAGGTATGTAAAATCATGACTGGCGTGAGAACAATTATTCGTTATTTTTTTTGTAACTCAAAGAATGGTAGGCATGCAATGAAGTGATCAGGAAGCAGATCTAAAATAAATACAAGCACTTTGTAGTTTTCCAGCCAACGCCTAATTATATTGTGAAATTTGTTGCCACAGGATGTTTTGGATACTGAAAGTATAAATGGGTTCAAAAAACATTAGATGGATTTACAAAGGGCAGGCCATTCACGGCTATTAAAGACATAGATCTGTGGGCAATCTCTGGTTCAGGAAGGCCCAAAGGCACTGGTGCTGAAAGCTAGAAGGGTATGTTGGGACAGGATTTCTCAATGGCTGTTGTTCTGCTCTTTCTTTCTTTCTTTCTTCCTTGGGATCCATTGCTGGGTACTTTCAGATACAAGGCTAGATTAATCTTATGTTATATTGCATGGGGGACCGTTTTTCAAGGTGTTTGACTTTTAACAGTTTCCTGTTTAGAATGAGTTTGAAAAGGAACCGGTTATTTTGGAAAATCCTTGCCAGAAATTCTGAAGTTCATGTGATGTCAGTAAAGCTTTTCCTCTGTGGACAGTGGTTAACGCATATTTTCATCTCTTTCTGTTTGATGAGGTTGTGGCTGCATCCAAAGTCTAAAGGCTTCGTCTTTTCATTAGAAGGGAAAAAAAATCTTTGACTCTGCCATGCAATCCTTGAATAACTTCTATAAACCCTCACTCTCTAAGGAGACTGCCTAGTCCTGTTACAGTTGAACATAGAAGTTTTTGTCTTAACGTTTGAAAAGAAGTGAGGCTGAGGGGGTTTTTTCCTTAGGTGTTACAAAGACAAAAAAATCCACAAAAAGTTAAATGGAGGAGTTATGCTGTTCTACAGTGCTTAAGCATATATTGCCACCTCGTGGGAATCCTCACACGGATAATGTCACTTTACACTGGCATCAGTAAAACTATGTACATGTAAAAATATTTTTAGGATTCATCCCTCGATTTCATTGAATCATTGTTCATTAGAAAGGTATTAACTTCCACCCTTTTTTCTCTTGTAATTTTTCCCTTCCCTCTGCCTCTTAGAAAAAAGCAAACATCTGTGATTTTACTGAGTAAATGATCTCTTAAAGTGTGTTTAAAATGTGATCATTTTACTTTTATGTGTTCCTTTTGTCTTTTCAGGACAGCCCAGAAACTTGCAAGATCTATGCCGAATTAAAATCCGTCAGTGTATAGGCCTTCAAAACCTAAAACTACTTGATGAACTACCCATTGCCAAGGTCATGAAAGACTACTTAAAACACAAATTTGATGATATCTGATATCCATGAAGAGAAGAACTCTGAGCAAGATTAGTTATATTCCAGATACTGAAGAGGCTTGTTGCCTTGCACAAAGTATATCCTATGCAAATTCTGATTTTTCTGTGAAGTCAGAAGGCAGGTATACACTTCCTTGGGTTTTTTATACCACATGCTAGAAGGTCTTAATTTTTGGTTTCTTGGTCCAAGTTTACAAGGTCCAAGCTTTCTATACAATATTACATTTTAAAAATTGCTGTTGGTTTTTTGTTTTGTTTGTTTTCACATTAAGTGTGCAGACTTGCAGTGGAGATGGAAGGTAGCCTCTCAAGGGAAGTGGTTGGTTTGAATTGGCATGCTGAGCAATCATTCAAGAAAATAAACTTCAGAAGTCAAGGCACCAGTCCTGCAAAAGGATACCGATAGAAAGACCTTCAGAGCCCTGTTGTCTGTTGGGACTCTCGTCTCTGCCAGGGTGTATGTTTTTGCAGGATAGAGGGAAGAGTTGGTAATCAACATGTTCTAGGGTACTGTATGAATATCATTTGGAAATTAAAGAAAAAATGCAGTTACCCTATTTGATTTGAGGGTCTATACATTGGCTCTTTTCATATTATTCTTTTCCTAATTACTGTAGTTGGGATGCCCATAAAATTCAGGCCCTCTTCTTTCCTGACATTCCCTGTTAAATGGGCGGCTGTTTGTAAGTCTATTTTTAACAGTGACTACACTACAAAGAGGCATAGCCTGTGTATTTTTTACATTAACTTAAGAGTAAAGAAATTTAGATTTTTTTGAAGCCAATGTATTCTGTTTCTCATACAGTGCCTCCTGTGCAATAATCTTTCTGATGTATTTTCCCTTTATGTGTGATTTCCCCCCCCCACTATTCCTCATTTAGTCTCAGTGCATTATTTGTGAGAATAGGAACTGCTGCCTCGCTGTAGTGTTGACGTGACATTACTAAAGTGATGTGGCAGTTGCTGTTCGTTATTACTCCCTGAATTTCATGAATGTATAACCTGCTTTATTTCACTTTCAGTTGAAATTTTATCTACGAGTTCTCAGCCAAATTGTGTCCACTTAAAAAAAAAAAAAAAGAAGAAATTGGCCAAACCCTTTTATTTTAAAGGCAGTGATGGATTTTTTTTTGGTTGCTCTGAAATTCAGTTTGTTTCAGGTTAGAGAGTGGGAAGTGCACATAAGTTAAGATGCATTTTATACGTGCGCTAACAAGAAAAGCCCCATTCATATTGAAAGTTTAAATTTTACAAACATTAAGTGGTTTCCAGTTAATCTGAAAGCAGCAACTGAAAGGAGTACTGAAATTCGGCTACTGAATGTGTTTTTCATACTAGGCATTAAAAAGATCTGTTAAAGAGTTTTGTTTCTGATCATAAAAAAAAAAAGTTCTGGTTATCAAAAAAAGATTGGGCCAAAATGTGCAGTTGTTTCACTCTCTTTATTTTGAAGGGATTACCGAGTCATCATAAGGTTCTTGCCAGTGTCCTCTACTTTTGTTTTGCCATTCTACCGGCTCCGGCAGAGCCTCTTTAATATCAGGAGTGCTTTTGTACCAGTTATACCAATGGAAGCGGGAAGATGAAAGGAACGGTGGTGGCTTTTAAGTTTAACACTCTGACTTTAAAAATATTTAATATTAAAAATACAAAAAGCAAGGTTAAGCAGGTATACTCATATTATATTTAACTGTGCTAGTTCCT
Source organism: Pygoscelis adeliae (assembly GCF_000699105.1). Classification (NCBI taxonomy): domain Eukaryota; kingdom Metazoa; phylum Chordata; class Aves; order Sphenisciformes; family Spheniscidae; genus Pygoscelis; species Pygoscelis adeliae. The sequence goes on along the minus strand of NW_008824499.1, from coordinate 3,903,678 downwards.
TTTAATATCTTATAACCCTGGACTGCAGTTCCTTGAGCACGAACCTTATCACTGATAATGGATGCACCGGAACTATGGCAAGCAAGGAGGATTATCTCTCCCTATTGTGCCTGGCATTGCATCAGGTTTCCGAACAATAAGTGATTTTGGAGATTCATGGCTCAGAGGATTGGTAATGGGATGTTGAACCTCTTTATCCCCAATTTGTATGGGTTCAAGTCCAGCCTGCTTGAGCAGTGACCAAAAGTTCATGCCCCAGCAGCCTGAGGGAGCAAGTATGTCCAACCGTAACACCACGCAGTCCGTGCGGTGGTCACCTCTAGGCAGTAGAGCTTTATAGTGCTTCCTCCAGGTTGTGTGTAATGGTGGTGGCATTGTAGCAGGGACAACCTGAGAGAGTGGGTGGGGTGTGCACGTGAGCTCGTGTGCGTGATGGTGTCCGTGGGCTCCTAGTGAAGCACGAACGATCAGCTGTTACGATCTTTAAGCTCTGCAGTACTGAGGCAGGACAGACGTTAAGAATTGGCTGGCAGGTTTTAAGCATGAATCTTCAGTTTTGTGACATGAGATCAGAACCTTAAAATTGCTTCCTTTTTTTTAAAAAATACTTAGTATTGTTCACTACGTTTGTAAGTTGGTCTAAACCAATGTCCTTCCCCACTGAATTTTTACAGTAATATTTTTTAAGGTAATCTAGAGTATATTTTAGTTGCAATCTATATTAAGGCAAATTATTTGTTCTGTCTGTTGCTGTGACTGAAGAAAATTATGGAAGACTTTGGTAACAAGAATGCTATTTAATGAAGAAATGTGTAATTCCATTATTTATTGTTTGAGGTTTGTTTTTTGGTTATTTCTTTTAAGTAACTGACATCTAAAGGGAACACAGATACATTTCAGGCCAGTAAAAAGGCTTTCTTTTAAATTCACTTTCACCCTATCCTCTCTCCCCTTCCCAAGGTGGAGGGAAGCCCTCGCCCTTTCTTACAATGCTAAGCCATTTCTTGTAGCTTGTTTCTCTGGCCTTGATTCAGCAAAGCACTGCAGCACATGTGTGTCTGTGAACCTACTGACTGTCCCGTTCACTATCTTAAGTTATACACGTGCTCGAGTGCAAGTGAAGTATGATTATTCATTGTTAATCCTACCCAAATTTCAATAATGGGGAATCTGGTCTTTTTTTATTATTTTAAATATTGTGCACAAATACTTTGAAGAACAAACTGAACTTTGTTTTTCATTTGGACTAGAATGTGGAAGGAGAAGTGCATAATATAGACTTGTTATGTAGCCTAGTTCCATTACCTTAAAATTCACAGCTGAACACTTTTAATAAACCTTAAAAAATTGGCAAATACACCAAAGAATCAATATGAGTAAAAGACTCTGATCATTAACAAACTGCAAACCTCATCCTTTAAAACAAAGCAGAAAGGTTTTGTAAATATTTATGTTTATAAATGTACAGCAGAGTAAGAGTGTTTTTTAGATTATTTAATTACCATATTTCTAAACTATTTACACTATAGACAATACTTGTTAATTTGAAAAGCTCTTGAGTGGTTTTTTTTGTTTGTTTTGGGGTTTTGGTGTGGTTTTGTGTTTTGGGTTTTTTTTTTTTTTTGGGGTTTTGGTTGGGTTTTTTTTTTTGGGTTTTTTTTTTTTTTTTTTTAATTCATTATCACTCATGCTTGGAATAACTCTGGCTTCCTCAGGATAGCGTGGAAAATTCAGTTTTCTGGCTCTAGTTGGCAATCATAGGAGAACACATCTGGACAAACTCATCGGATAAATACCCAGAGGCAAAAGAGAATATGTAGCGTGTTTACCAGGGTGAACCTGGGCTTAGATGAAAAAAATTTGGATCCTAACTTTCTCACTTAAATCTGTCAAGAGCCCTCAATGACCTTGTGACAAGAGCAACTTGCAACCTGCCCACAGATCTAGCTTCCATGCAACACTGTTACCAATATTATAATGTATTTTGTTCTTCCTTTGCAATGTAAGTTTTTGCTTTGGGTCAATTTGAATTTAAAAAAAAAGAAAAAAGTTAAACCTGGTTAAAACCTTTTTTTGGTTTATGTTTTGTTTATTTCTAATGTAATGTTTTAATAACATAATACCACTTTACACATTTTCTCTCAATGTTTGTCTGTCTCTTCTACTCCTTTTCCCTTCTCTGGTGCACATGATTCTGGTAATGCGGTTGCTACTCAAATTTGCCCCTGCAAATAGGAGTTCAGATGTCTCATGAATTGAAACGTGATTTTTACCATTAAATATGAGCATAAAACTTGGTCTAGAGCTGGACTTCAAAAGAGGGAACAAACTGGTCTTATAGCTATGAGTAGTTGGGTTTTCCCTGCTCAGATTCCAGTGCAGCCACTTCAGGGTTTTCGGAAAGGTTCACCTTTCCTCCTCAAGTTCGTGTACTGACTGAGATACAAAAATGGACCAAACAGAGGTCATATTTTGCAGTTGAATCTGTTTGGTGTCCATTTACTACAATTTACTATTTCAATAAAAGTTGAATAAGGGGCATGTATATGAATATTCCTGGCACGCAAATGGGAACTGGAAGCATTTGGTTTCAGTCATGAGAGTAATGTACAACCAAAAGTTGCAGTAAGGTTTTGGACCCTAAAAATTTGGAGAGAAAGGGGACTAGATTTAAAGACGTTACTGCTAAAGGGTAGTAAGGGAAAAAAAATTGTTTTCCATTGCTTGGTGGCAGACTATACAAACATCACCGGGAGTACATATGCTGTACAACCAACAGTTGTGTTTAGAACTGTTGATGATGGCTACTAACAGACTGGCCAGACTTTGACTGGTATATTTACTGAATACTGTGTTGAAGACTTTGTTCCTGTTTATGTATCATATTTCCTGTTCGAGTGTTCACTTGTTAAGTTTAAAACAATTAATGACTAATGTTACTACTTAAAAAAACCTGATTTACAAGCTGTTGACAAATGACGTGTTTAGACTATACAATCTTTCCATATGTTGGTATAAGTGTGCGATAAGGAAGCGTACTTATTTTATATGGCAAAACACTTTTTTTACCATAGTGCATAACAAAATTTTTGTACCTTTGAAAGCAAAAGTAATGGAACTGATGAAAACGAGCAAAGAACGGGCTCTGCCATGTCTTTCCTCAAACAGCCTGGACAGAAGCATTTAAATTCTCTTTGCTCTAGTCTCTCCCCTCTGCTTTGGGGCTACCACCATCTCAAAGATTTTATACTGGTTTTTGAAACTGGAATAGTATTGAAAGGCCAAAGTTTGTTCTTCTCCTATATCACTGGCATATTGAATCTCTTCTGTAGGATTCTACTTCTTGACTTATGTTATTAGCCAAAGTAAAGCTCAACATGTGATTTAATCCCATGACAATAAGAAACAAACCAGATATATACATTGCTTTATGAAACCATGCTACCAGGAATTCCTCAGCCAGTGCATTCCCCAGGGATCCACAATGTGCAGCTGGAACAGCGAAAAGTTGGGATCGAAAGCTGCGTTGACTTTTATTGGGAAATCTCCAGCTGTCTAGTGAAGAAATCAGAACTCCAGCTGTTTCCTCCACATCTGGGGTCTCTAGTGCTGCTGACTGCTGTTTGTGAGGTCCCAGGTAAGTTTTGAGTGCTGTTAAGGCTTGTCTTCGTGTTTGCAAGAAGGATGTTTGACACATCTACAGAGGGTGCTTGTAAAGGGTCTGAAAGCATTTCTATGCCTTCTCTAAATTTGCCAGGTTTTTCTGTATAGTGGAGTTTGTGTAGTCTTATAGCAAGTGTGTTTGAGAGTGATGGGTGCTACAGAGAGTGAGTATTTCCCAGACTTTGCTTGATCTGCTGCAGTGTTTTGCAGACCCCTCAGCATCCATGAAATTTTCCTAAAAGGTCTAGGAAAGGTGAATGAAAAGCAAGCTTATAGGCAGTAGGTTATACAAGGGTAAATGTTTTTTAAGAGAAAATTTTAAGTCTGTGAACAACTAATGTACAGCAAACAGCATCTATTTTCTGTTAAAGACCATAAAATTGGCCATAACTCTTCTGTTTTGACTTGCAAAAATAGAGTTTATGTGCAGTCTTAGTACTATCCAAATATATCAGAAGATCATCTCCTCCTGTTCTGTCACAAGTAACTAAGAGTTAATGGAAGTATTACACTAAATTCTGTCCTCATTTCTGACTTACACCATTGTAACTCCACTGAAGGTGGTGGTTACTCAACATTTAATCTAGTGTGAAAGAGCAAATAATTGATTTGGATGGCCAGCTTGCAGTCCTGCTCCTTGCTTTATGGCCTAATGAGGAGAGTGTTTTTGGAAAGGATTTGCAAAACGCTTTGGGAAGGAGCGCTAAGAGAGATTCTGTAGTTGGGACCAAATTTATAAGCAACCAGTAGACAATTTTTTTTCCCCCTAAAAACATGGCCTGTTTTCATAGAGTTGCTTAAATGCTTTGATATCTAGTCCTGAGATTGTGAGAGACACTTCAGTTTGTCCATTTTGTATCTTGAGAAACTTAACACATCTGCTTATTCTCTAATACAGCAGATTAAAGTAGATCTGCAATGAAATGTAAACTCATTTTATTTTAAAGGCTTAATTTTAAAGCCATTACAGATTAAATTTTATATACGTCAGTGTAACAGCAGGTTCTTCTGTTCTTTGCTGAACACATGCTTGCTCGCAGCCAGTAGTACATCTGCATTCACAATGTATTTAAAATACTAGGTTGCGAATTTGAGTAGCATCTTGTTGGCCGAAACAGTTAGAGCTGCCCTTGTCACTGATATGACTAAGCCTAAAGTGAGGCTCGGAAAAGTTACATGTCCATGTCCTGTTCAGCTACGAGCCAATTCTGTGTGGATTTTAGGTTCTCATCTGTTACTACCTGACTATAGCATTTGCATGGGATGATAGAAATTTAGATTCAGCTTCAGCTGGTGCTTGATTTTTAAACCTCAGAGAGTGCCCAGCTGCAGGACATGGGTTGTTGAAATGTGACTTCCATGCTATGCCTGTCTCAAGGAACTCAACTTGAGGTCCATCCCCTAGCTATCTGGGTATTGCTCATCTCATAATGGGTTTTAATATAGCTGTTAGGAAGCAAAACCAAATAATTTTTAGACAGCAGTCAGTCTGAAAATAAAGTGACCGGGATGTTTGGTAGGAAGATGAAGTTGAGATGTGGGATTGCGTGTGAGAGAGCGCAGAAAATGTGGCTTTTGATCTTACAGAAATGTTTGGTATGTGGGTTGTTGGGCTCAGAAGTTTGAATGTCCTTAATATAAAATAATCTGCATGAGTATTTGAGTCTGTTTCTTTTCTACTTTGTGTGAGCTGTTTAATGGTTAGTGAGCCAGAAAAAAATCACTGTTTTCTGATGGTTCAGGCACCTTCCTGATGAGTGGAAGACTTGAATTAACGTTCCCACTCTGAACCAGGCAAAGCAATTAAGGATGGGGATTTGCGCTCGCATTCCCACCTTTTAGTGCTGTGATTACAGGTTTGTAAAATTGTGCCACAGAGAGAGAGCGTAACAGAACTGTTACACAATCTGTGAGGTTGACCCTGAAAAGTCATTCAAAGCAGGTACCCAGCTGGATGGAGCTCATCCTTATGTCTCTTGCATGTGTGAACAAGCGACTGACGCTCTTGGGGTTTTTTTGTCCCTACTTATCTGTAACGTACCTGGCAAAAATGATTCAGACCTCTTCTGGTTCCCTGAGCACCTTACCTCGAGCTCTGGTGATGTTTCTATTTATGGGCACCCGCCTGCTTCCAGCTCTAGCTTTTGATATCAGTGCTGACCTTTTCTTCCTCTTCACAACCTGTTCTCCACACCAGGTCACTGAGGAGGGCAGGGAATGAGACCTTCCTTGCTCTGAAGGAGACCGCCCTAGCAGGTGGATTGAATGGTGGGATTTCAGGCGTCATGTAGCGGTGGCACTCGCCAGTCCCAAATCTAGTGCTTGGCAGTGCTCAGAACGACCGAGGAATGGATGGAGTGATCTCTGCAGGCATCTGAAAGAGGGAAGGAGTCTGGGTGAAGCGTATGGAATGATATTTAGGCTGAGTCCGAAAAGAATGAATACGTACTTATTTGTGTAAGTAGGGTGGGCAGCTGAGCTGGCATCTAGGAGCATGGACCTAAGATTGTGTGGTTAGAAAAAAGTGATGCCGTGAAAGCGGATACAAAGCAAATGTTAACTGAGATGTATAGAGCAGGATTGAGAAGGGGAGGTAGGATATTGTCTGAAATATATTTACTGTTGTGATTTCAAAATGTCTGGCAGCCTACACCTCCTGCTCTTCCGTCAGAGGAACATGCCATTGCCACAACTTTGGGATATTGTGGATGTAGTGTGTCAGTCTTAATGCTGTCCCCTCTGTCCTTTGCCTGTCTCAGGGGCATTAGTTTCCTACTGTGTCAGCCTCTTCTGCACCGTTTCCTCACCGTATGAAGGCAGAGTAGCTTGAAAGGGAAAGGTGGTGAGGAAGAGGAGACTGGGGGTGGTAATTAAGGTGGCAGTGATAATTGTAACGTGTGCCTTGAGCCGGTGGTTGGGGGGAAAGATCACACCTTTCGTTGTAGCGTAGCTGAGTTTGCTATTGATCTGTTGTGAATCTAAGTGAAAAATCTAATGTGGTGCTAGTTTTTGTGATATTGCTCAGGACTCCTATATGCTTTGTTTTTATTTTATCTTAATCTGCTTGCTTGGCTAAAGAATCAATACTCTTCTTTTTATAAAACCAAAATATCTTACCCTGCATTTTCATTTACTTCAGTTCCAGTGTTTCATCCCAGATCACCAATTTACCTTGTGGTGGTGTTTTAAGACTCAAAAACGCTTAGCAAACTTCTTTCTCATCATAACCAGTTACTATTTTAACGGATCAAGCTGACTAAGGGCACAACAAAATCTTATAGTGACATATCTGCATTATTAATACTATATCCTGTAACTCTGCTTTTAATTTGTTCGTGTCCAAGTAAATTAAATTAAGTGGCTTTCTTTAAGAGTCTCATCAGTTATTATCAACCAATATCAGAAAACACTTTAAACAATTGCAAATAAGTCTTCTTTGAAAGATGATCCAGATACGGGCAATTTCAATCTTATCTGGTAAATAGCTTCAGATGACCTCTGCTGCTAATTGAGTCTTGTGTTTTGTGTTTTCTTCTTCCCAAGCTTGGGTACAACACTGATTATTTTTCCCCTCAAGACATTTTGTCAAAGTTTTTGAAATCTACCATTTTGAGCAAAGAAAAGCTTTGCTGAACTTGAATTGCTTTCGCAATTCTTTGGCCTTCCCTCTGTCTTGGTAAGAGAACAACTTTTAATGAGAGCAGACCCCTTGTTTTAAAGGGCATTTTTAATGGCCCCTACATTTTGCCCAGATGTTCAATGTCTTATCTAGTACTTTGTCAATTTGTAGTTATCTTGTTAATAAAGTGGCTTTTTGTCAGATACATGTAGTATAACAGTTACTAGTTATGTTCGTATATACAGCTGAACTTGCTGGCGTTGAGTATTTCCTGTGCTTCATAAATACTTATATAATCTGTTGTGCAGGCTCAGCTGTTCTTAATTCTAATGTGATTCATATTGTGCTTAGAAATCTGACATTCTTGACTTGTCAGAAATATTAATATATGTTAGTGCCATATCTATTGAAAATTGACATGTTTTTTGCAGTGCTTTAATTTTCACTTCTTTATATTGCAGCATTCCATATTGAGCAACACGGCATTGTTTGCTTTTAAATTTCCCTCTCTCCTTCAGTCCTGAGAAACCAGAAATATTAGATTATATCTTTCTCTTGGCTTGCATAGTTTTCACTTGCAGTGAATTATGCCATGCAAAACCGTATCCCTCCAGTGAGAATTTGGTTGTCGTTGTTACGAGCTACATCTGGACTGTATAATACTTTGTACTTTACACTACAAAGACTCTTTGCCCATGGCTCAGAGTCAGAAACCGTACCTCGCCAGCAAGTAGGAATAGCTCTTTCCTCTAGCAAAAGTGCCATGCTTATCCTCCTCAGGCTTTTCTGCTGTGGACAGAGCTGTTGTACAGACAAGAATGCTGCTCTAAAGCTCCAAAGGTGGTATGACCTTGACTCGTAATAGACAGCCAAAAGTGTTACGGGAATGTTGAGCTCCATGTGGACAGGTCCCCTTTCTTCAATGGGTCTGGGGGAGACCAGAACGAAAATTCAGACTTCCATCTACTTGAGCCAAATAATCTATCCTGATAACTGGATGAAAGTTTATCTTCAGGAAAGAAGTTTGAATACACCTTTAAGGTCCATATCATGGCAAATCAAAAGCCTTTACTGTTCAACCACTTCTGTGTTTAATTACCCTACCGCAGAGGAGCTGAAGCTTTTGTTTCCAGGTTGAGTCTTTCTGATTTCAGCTGGGAAGTAATAAATGTTGCTGTCTCTCTGTGCAGTCTTTCATCTTGCTGATGATACCATTTTCTTGTATAGTCATGGGGGTAGTGAATGATCACTATTCAGACTTCCTCCTTAAAATGAGACTTAAAGAGTTTGTGTCTCTTACTCCCCACATTGTTTTTGTTGCTGTCATCTCTTATGCCATGCTCCTTATCAAATATTTGCATGGTATAGACTCACCAGTTCTTTACTGAGGCTGTTTGATTCTGACAAGGCACTATACAACCAAACCTTCTTTGGAGGATTCTCTTGTTTGTGAAGTAATGAAGACGCAAGGCCACTTGGTTGCCCAGAGAAGAACACTAAAAATGTGTGGTCTTTGGGTTTGGTGTTTGGGTTTCTTCCCCCTTCCCCCAGCCTATCTGCTAGGTCAAGAGAACATCAAGCATTCCAAGCAAAAGCGCCCCTGTAGGCAGAAACCTTGGAGATTGCTCCAATTGCTCATATATAATTTTTTTCCTTGCATAAGAGCCACACTCAGAGCTGGTGCTGGAAGAAACACTCTTGTTGAAGCATAAAGCTGTACTGATCTTGAATTGAAATAGCATTTAAGTGCTATCTTTTTCTGTCCATGCAGAAGAAAATGCACAGCTTGTTTTTTGAAGCCTCATCTCTCGTTTCCTGTCCTTATCCATGTCCTCTCCCATTTCTTTTTCCCAAATATATTATAGCACCAGCAAAGTCAACTATTCTGTGACGAAAAAATCTACTTTGAATTGAAATCCTAAATATCTGTTTTGTATACTATTAAGAAACTTGTTTTTATTATAGAGTGTAAATGAAGTCCAGATATGCTCCACAGCTTGCTGTTGATATCTGTGTAGTGTGATCTCTTGTAAAGACAGGAGATGAGCTGACGCTCAGTCAAGTTCCCTTGACTCATCTGTCTTACCAGAACATACCACAGCATAGATAGGTCATGTTTTTTAAGTAGCATTTATTCTCAAAGTAGCTAGTCACAGCTGCCTTTTATTCCTGCAGTGTACAGATGTGAGGTTACAGTACAGTTCTTCCCCCCAGAATGATGTATTGCTATCGTGACCTTGACTTCTCTTATGGAGGTTCATGGCCATAAAAATCACTTTGTTCAAGGGCACTGGCTGTAACAAATAAGCTTAGCTAAACCATCACTTTTTCACTTTTACTGATTTCACTCTTCTGCTTTATGACAGAGGTTAATACAGAGAATTAGATTTCAGTGACATTGTTTAAACCTCTTTATCCTTGTCTAATTAAACTGAATACTTTAAAGATGATTCATATTGCTTGACACCCTTGCATCTAAATACTCTTTCTTTTAGATGGAAAGTAAAGGAAATGTGCAGACTAGAAATTCAAATCAGCCTTTCTTTCAGTTATTGAGAGAGGGCGGTTCTTGTTTTTAAACTTTCACTAGAAAGCACTATACTTTTCCAATACCTGGTGTGATGATAGGTAGCTCCCAGATGGGCAGGTTCCCAGAAAATGTGTCTCAAAGGGAAGAGTTCAAAAGCTGTCAAGGTAACCCCAGTTTCAGTGCAGAGCAGCATGGTTACCTGTTGCAGAGTGGCACCAATGAGTTTTGGAGGTTGTGACTTCACCCGAGCTGCATGCCTATTGGCATGTTGGTAGGACCCAGGACTAGGTACAACCTTCCCTCTACCCCACCACCCATCTCCCCATGCATCCAACTTTCTGGTCTTGGGAGCTACGGTGTACCCTAGTGAGGAAGTTTATGGGAGGGGGGAGCAGGACTGTTTGCTCTGTGTAATGTTCCTCCCACCATAGGACAGCTGTGGTCTTGTGGCAGATTATTTCAGGTTTTGTCAGCTCAGTCAACAAGGAGACACTGAAATGAAAGTTTTCTGCCTTCTAATGAATACTTCTTCCTCAGCTACCAGGAAGTAGTTGGTTTTGCATAACGTTTTGTGTACTGTCCCTTCCAGAAGGCGTGGTGTGAGTAACAAAGGCAGGGTTGAAAGATACTACGGTTTTCCTTCCTCCTCATTGCAGGACTTAATGATATAAAGAGCACAGTATTTCATTCATGTTTGCTGTTTCTGCTTGTGGGTTTTTCACAATACTGTGGTCAGGACGATGACAAGATAAAGGATGACTAGTGTAGATCTGCTCCCTCTTTTAGAATAGCAATAACCCCCTTTTCTGATTATATTTCCTCTCCCCTCCCTTGGAAAAGTTGACTCAGGAATCCATCACAAAGGAAATAAGTTCATTTGAATTTCTATTGAACCTTGAAAAGCTGCTTTTATAAAGTCCTATTTGGAGGCTTTCAACAGTGGCCCTTTGACAAGAGCACAAGGCAAAACTGAAACTCCCAGTCCAAATACTCCAGTGTCAGTGGCTTGCCCTTGGCTCTTGCACCGTATCACAGATGGAAAATGAGACCATTACTCATTCTTGGGGGTATACTCTGTGATCCGAGTCCTCGATAGCTGTAATAGTAAGAATCTCTACCATACAAGGAAAAATTACTGTTAGCCAATTGAAAAAAATGCCAGCAGAAATCTGCTTTATTTGGAGGTGAGAGAAGAAGGAACTGTCTGAATGCAATGACTTATTTTCCAGTGCCTTTGCAAAATTTCTGATGTTCTTCTAAGTAAGAATTTGTACATTCAGCTTTCATTTTTGATAGCGTGTTGAGTGGTGATCATATGTACTCGGAAGAAAGACTCCTTTTTTTCTTTTTTTTTCTTTTTTTTTTTTTCCTTTGAGACAGCATAACTCGGAAGAACAAAAGTCTCCAACACATACAGAGATGAAAATGTGTCTGTTCTCAGTCCCATGCTGCATATGTTTCAGGAGCAAAATGGTTGTTCTCTGTTCTCAGCACGACATGAAAGGTGTGCGGTGCTGAAAACAACAGCAGCAGTTTTATAGCTGTGTTAGGAATATAGAATAGGTGTGCCTGAGTGAATAAAACTGTCATTGATTACATCATTGGGCTTTTTATGCCAAAAGAAGCTATGGTTGCCCTTGTCAAAAGTTAACATTTAAGCTACCATCAGATTTGCAAGCATTGTTCTGAATTCAGTGTAAACCACAGACATGTGGTCTTGCTCCAAAGAGGCTAAGATGGTCTACGCTCAGTGAGCAGAACTTCTTCTTACTGTGCAAGCAAAGAGAAGTTGTTGAGCAAAGATACTGGTTCCTTCAGCTGAAAAAAATCTTTGTTTTCCTTAATGTAAGGCTTTAAATCCAGCCCGATTTTTTTTTTCCTAAGTCGCTCAGTAAGATACACAGAAAGCCCCCGTCAGTGTGTGTGGAGGGAAGCCTCTTCACGGTGCAGGGTTTGCATGTGCGCAGCCTGGCGAGCGTTTGAGCCCCGCTTTCTTCTTCACCCTTCCCATCCAAAACCAAATATTTCCTCTGAAGGCTAGAATGGAAAAGCTGTTTCTGCATTTTTCATCTTCTATAGAGTAATTGGAAGTCTCTAGATGGTTAAAAAATATCAGTGTATTAAACTGAGTCCTACTTGTTAAGCAATAATTAAGAGGGAGATGAGATTAGGAGTAGGCTCAGGCAGTGCTTACTGGTGGAGGAGTGATTTGGTGCAGAAGACGACAACTGGCGCATTGTAGTTTTAGTTGGGCAAGATATACTTTTTAAATAAATAACCTTTCCCTGGTTAACTGATACTGAGCTGCTTATTTCAGTGCTGGTGTTTGTGTGCTGCTGTCACAGAGGATGGGCTGCCCAACTTTGCAGTCCCTGTATGCTTTATGGATTGCACAGGTTATCCAAACTTTGTTCTCCATAACTCATTCTGCTGACCTATAGCTGATACCAACAGTTTTTCTTCAGGTAATACAACTTGGGACGATATGGCAGGTCTTTATTTTGTCCTTTTTGATTGGTTGTCTTGTCTTAAAAGAAGTTTTAAAGGGCAACCTAATGTGGCTATGTCTACCTGGTTTTGGGCATGAGTTATTGAGGTCTGAGACCCGATTTCCAACAGCAAGGTGATTCTCTGAAGTTCGGAAAAATCATCTCGGAGTTCAGGCTGTCAAGTTATTTTAGTAAATCAAGTTTCTGTACACTGGGGCTAACTATGTTTTTAAAAGACATTTTTAGTAGTAGAGAAATAATGTCATATGTGACAGGTCTGTTTTATGTAACACTTGGTTATGTGTTTCTAGTATTTAAACAGTTCTCAAAATAACAGGTGGCAATAGGAAGGCAAATAATGGGAGTAAAATGAGGCCACAACTTGAGAAATACTTTTTTGTTATATCAACATTGGAGTTTATTTCTCAAGGGTTAAAATCTGACAAGTAACTTCAGTACTTGTCCCGAATTATATACCAGTCTGCATCCATGAAACTCAGCACTCGGTCTCTGTAGCTGGTTTATCTGGCCAAAAACCTGACGTTTCTACTATTGAAAATACTTCTTTCATTAAAAATACAGGGAGTGGGGGAGATTTTGCAGATAATCTTTAGACAAGGTCACTTTTGGCATTTTCTTGAGCGAGTTGTTTTTGCAGCTCTCATACCATCAAATAGAACGAGGAGCCCCGTTGAGGCCTGGGAACCGGTGCTAGCCTGCTGCTGGCAGCTGCCCGCACGGTCCTCGCTCGTGCCGGGTACGGGGCACGGTGTCAGTTGGCCCTGCCATGGCTGTTCCTTTCTCATGGCTCCCCCACAAAGGCTGACCCCGAATTCTGTAGACTAAACAGAAGACGTGTAATGGCTGTTAGGGTCAGGAAGGACAAGAAACGAATGGGTTCAGACTGCAAGTATTTTACTGTATGTAGCTTGCTAGTTTGTGCTTGAGGATGAAAATGTGCATGCCTAATGAGACTCTTTAAAGATGTATCATCTCTATAATGAAGCATACTCTGAATTAGCAGTCAGTTTTAATTTGAACATTTGCATTCTGAATTCTGCCTTCTGGCTCCTGTAACTCAGGGCCATGAATTTACAACGGTTGCTTGACTCCTGAGGGTTTTCCCCTCAGACCACCATTTCTTACTGAGGGTTTCTAACACTTTTTTTGAATACTGGCACGGTGGTTAATGGATTGTTCCCTGCCAGAGTTCACTTCAGGCAGTTATTTGCATCCACTCTTTTTATAATAACAGAATTAAAGGGTGTGTTAAAAAGACTTATGAGTAGCAAATGAAGCAATAAGCAAGCAAATAGCATTTGTATGCAAATGCTGCAAGTGCTTTGTCATGTTCTGGGATCTGTCAGCTACCTCCATGCTTCCAAAACTTCATCCCCATCAGTTCTCTGTACTGAGGCTTTATGCCAAAGCCTGGTGAAGTCAGTGGGTCTTCCCATTGCCACTGATGGGATTCTGACTTGGGTCTGAGACAGGAGAGAAGCAAGATGTTACCAGCCACTCTGATTTCTCCAGGAGCTTCACTGTATTAGAAAGGCTTTTTCTGTGTTGTGAATAAAACCAACTCACAAGAGCCAAAGAATAGTCCAGTTTTGGAAACTCTTGCATTGTCGTCTGCATCAGCCGCTGTCTTGATCTAGTGACCTCAGGAGCTGAAAACATTGAGCCTGTACTGCCTGCGTGAAAGAGCCAGCCACTCTAGCTGGAACTGGAAGAGATTAACAGTTTTGTAGCTTATGGGAAAAAAAAAAAAAAAGAGGACAGGAAGCATGTTGACCAGTGCGTCAAAGCTCAGTTTCCTTGTGTAGAGTATATGAATCTGTTTGGTTCACAGTGAAGTTATCCCTTGAGTTTGCAGAGTAGGTGATTTCCATCCTTCTGCCCCATCCCTCAGGGCTGCAGTGTCTGGTGTAAGCTGTGAGAGCCTTGGGTAATCCCTCCGTTCCTCAGCTGAGACAGGCTGGAGAGCTTCCAAACTATGTCCCATCAGTGCCGTTACCTTTTTATTACTAGGAATCACAAGGTGCTGTAGTGCCGGGGGGAATGAGCGAAATCTGTGTTGGTTTTATATGGCTTTTGAGTTGTTCAAATGACTCTAATAAGCTGTTTTGTATTATAGGATAGGCAGATCAATATCTCAAGAGATCTCCTAAGTTTGGCTCTTTTTCCTTGAGCTTGATAAGCAGGAAGGATAGTCCCTAATGGGAGGAGAGGGAGAGAAGGAGCAAGGAGACATGTGGCATGTGCAACCTGGAAAACTTGTCTATGAGCTTGAGTTGACTCTATCTAGGGAGGGAAGCTGATGCTAACAGCTCTGCATGAGATAACAAATTATATTTGAGCATGTGTTTTCTGTATTCATTACAATGTGTCATGGGGGGTGGAGAAACAGGATGTATAGTGTGCGCTTATTTCTGGAGCCTCAGGAGAGCTACCCAGATGTTGAAAAGAAGTAAGGAAGAGTTGGAGATAAAGGAGGAAGACCTCCAGGGTGGGACTGTAAAAGCTGATCCAGAATAGGAGTCATTATGTTTTGCTCACAGTCACACCAGCTGGCTTCAAGTGGCAGGGGAGCTTTCCAGATAAGCTGTGGACAGTAGGAGCATAAATAAGGAATTTGTTCCAAAAGGGTGAAATAAAAAACTGAAGGTTGCAATACACCCATAAATAATTATTTAAACAAGCTCTCCTTAAAACAGCTGCTGGGTAGATTGTCCTAATGTGAGCCTTAGGTGTGGTGTGAAATATGGTGATAGTCTGCTATTTGTTGATAGTTGTTGTGCAGTCATCTTAAACAGAACGTTTAAGGAAACGCTCTTGTAATCGCATTGCCATGTGTAGCTGTGCGCTGGAGATGTTTCTGATCCATGCGGTTAGCTGTCAGGGGCTGCATTAGTGACTGATGTAACTTCGTATGCTTGATCACTGTGTGCTCCCAGCATATGGTTTTGAATGAATTATCGCATCAAAGGAGACTTTCCTCCTGTCCTGCACAGCCTCTCTGGAAGGATGGCAGTGGGGTAGATGCAGCAGCCCCCGTTGACCCAATTCGGTTGCCTGGTGACGCTTCTGTTTTTCTCACTGCTCCAGTGATGTTTTGCTGTATTTTAATTTAGTCTCTGATCCTGCTAAAGCCGGAGTTCAGGATCTCTTCCGCTGGCTGAGCACGCAGTGCTTTCTTGCCCTAATCAAAGGGCATGCTTTTTCTCTACACACACATTTTTGCGGGGGGGGGAAACCCCCACAAATTAAAAAAAACTTACAGGCTTCCTCACTATTCCCTGTCATTTTCTGTATTTGCAAGAATCCAGATGCTGCTGCTATTACTGGGTAAGGAAAGCCCAGAATACTTGTCTGTCTTGTGAGTAATACCGCAGTTTAGTTGTCCTGAATTTAGTATGCATAAACTCTAGTTAGTTAGTTATTCCCAAAAAAACATAACCCTGTGAGATAAGAAGTTAGAAACCCATTTCCTGCTCTCCCTGATCTGTTCCCGTGCCCTTGCCTTTCTCACAACTGGATTTTCAGAAGCAAGTTGTGCCTTTGCAAAGCCCTCCTTGGCAGAAACTTCTCAGATGGCATCAGCCCTGCAGAGAGTTTGCATACTGGAAAATGCCTGTGACTTGTATCAGCTACTCACTGTCCAGGCCATGGTGGGGTGAAAAAGTGAGCTTTGCAAAATGCACAGTCACTAAGAGACATCTGCTAAGTGTGTTACAGGCTTTTCATTGCATCTCCCAGGTCTCTTGCTGGAGAAGCACTGAACCATGTTTGGTGCGGTATGGTCACAGTCACCATCTTCTGAGCATTTAGGCAAGGCAAGAT